>NW_026968327.1:0-103494 GCF_028390025.1 Pseudophryne corroboree
CAGTCACCAAACAAGGCTTCACCTTCATAGGGAAGAGACTCCCTTTCTTCTTGGAGTCAGCATCAGCATTCTCTTGGTGAATCCACAATGCCCTCCTATCCGACACTGCCATGAAATTGGCCCGTGAACTCAAGAGTCCTATATCCCTTGCAGTCTCACGTAAGTATGCTGCAGTGTCCTTGATATGATACAACGTAAGGAGTATCCCATCTCTCCAGGGTATCTATATCGGATGACAAGGTATTCGACCAATTCTTGAATACTACTACTCACCCATGCACATGTAATGGCAGGTCTAAGTAATGTACCCGTGGTTACATAACTAGAAATAATGTAGCTTCCTGCATACGATCCGCTGGATTTGTGACAGGGCCCCGTGCAGAACAGGGGGTGACTCCCACTTTATTCTGTCCGCGGCGGGAAATGAATAAACAACCAGAATCCTTTTGGGGATTTGAAACCATCTTGTCGAGCTGGCCCAGACTTTCTCAAACAGAGATGGAGGAACGTTACATCAGCTTTCATTATATATCTATATATACATACATATAGACCCCTTTGTCAGGAACAGCAGGGTCTTCAGTGATTTTAATATGTCCTTAATATCCACAATCATGTACTGAATGCTCCTTGCCAATATTGGATCTAATCAGGAAACATTATGGTCGACATAAGTATCAGTATCCGTGTCAGTATCAGTGTGTAGTAACTGGGCAAAATAACATTTTTGCGACCCAGCGGGGCCTGAGGGAAAAGAAACATAGCCATGAATATCACATCTATTCTCTACATCTGTGTCTGGGACACAGATTTATCCAACCTTACTCTGATATTACTGAAACATTTACCCAGTCAGTTATTGGTGGTGCCAACAGGGCCACCATCATATGTCTGCATTCCTAATATAGTTTCCTCTTGGGAAAAACATTCAGCCACCGACATGTTGACACACATATACCAAGTACCCACAGACACACCGGCTTATGGGGGACAGACCGTCAGTAAATCTGTCAGAGGGACACAGAGGATTTTTCAGCTCACAATCCAGCGCCAAAAGTACACAGTCTGGGAAATAATAAACTCTATAGTGATAGACTTGTAATGCTCTAAAGATGTTCTGGTGAGGTGAGGAAGAAGCCCCGCCGCTGTAATGGCGCGTATCTGTCCCGCTCAGAAATAATTAATTACGCTAGCGGGGTAAGGACAGTGCCCAGGCACTAATGTCCACTTTTTCCAGCCTTTTGTGAGGAATTTATGCTGCCCATGGTGCCCCCCCCCCGTGCCCTGCACCCTGCAGTGCCTGTGTTTGTGTGGGAGCATGGCGCGCAGCGTTCCGCTCGCTGCTCGGTACCTCAGAATGCCGTCACTGAAGAAGAAGTCTTCTGTTCTTCTGCTACTCACATGTCTTCTGGCTCTGTAAGGGGGTGACGGCAGGCTGCGGGAGTGTGCATCTAGGCGTACCCAGCGATCAGCACCCTCAGGAGCTAATGGTGTCCTGTCAGCCTGAAGCAGAGCCATTGAACTCACTAGAAGTTGGTCATACTTCTCTCCCCTAAGTCCCACGAAGCAGGGAGACTGTTGCCAGCAGCCTCCCTGAAAATAAAAAAAACTAACAAGTCTTTTCAGAGAAACTCAGTAGAGCTCCCCTGTAGTGCATCCAGTATCACTGCGCACAATACTAAAACTGGAGTCTGGAGGAGGGGCATAGAGGGAGGAGACAGTTCACACCCTTTGAAAGTCTTAAAGTGCCCATGTCTCCTGCGGATCCCGTCTATACCCCATGGTTCTTAATGTGACCCCAGCATCCTCTAGGACGTATGAGAAAACAAATAACGCACACACGAGGAGGAGAGAACTAAGGAAGCTATAAGGAGAAGAGGGGAGGGAGGGGGGTTGAAAGGTAAGGTAGTAAAGGCATATTGGATAAACTACAACCTTATACATATTCATTAATGTACCAGTAGTTAGAAGTAGAAGAGCTCTAACAGAAACCACAAAGCTTATCTAAAGCCACACCACACTGGATATGCCCAATCTCATTTGATTTTTGAAGCAAAGCAGTATTGGACTTTGTTAATACATGGATGGGAGACTGCTTGGTAGTATCAGATTCTTTAGGTGTTTTTAAACTACCAACACCATTTTCTTGGTACATTTAATTTTTACATGTATTCTTTTATGTACCAGAAGTTAGAAGTAGAAGAGCTGTAACAGAAACCACCAGCTCATCTACAGCTACAGCACACTGGATTTGCCCAATCTCTCCTGATCATGGAAGCTGAGCAGTGTTGGTCCTGGTTTTAGTACTTGGATGGGAGACCACAAGGAAATACCAGGAGCTGTGTGTATTTTTACAATACTAACACCGTTCTCTTGATGCATTCCATTTTGAAACATTGGGGCAGATCTATTAAGCCTGGTGAACTGATAAAGTGCAAGGTGATAAAGTACCAGCCAGTCAGCTCCTAACTGTCATTTTTCAAACCCAGCCTGTGACATGGCAATTAGGAGCTGATTGGCTGGTACTTTATCACCATGCAAATTATCATTTCACCAGGTTTAATAAATCGGCTGCTTACTCATTTATGTACGAGTAGTTAGAAGTAGAAGAACTCTAACAGAAACCACTAAGCTCATCTACAGCCACACCACACTGTATATGCCCAATATCACCTGATTTTAGGCCTGGTTTGTTCTTGGATGTGAGACCACCTGGGAATACCAGGTGCTGTAGGTAGTTTTATACTACCAACACCGTTCTCTTGATGCATTCCATTTTGAAACATTGGGGCAGATCTATTAAGCCTGGTGAACTGATAAAGTGCAAGGTGATAAAGTACCAGCCAGTCAGCTCCTAACTGTCATTTTTCAAACCCAGCCTGTGACATGGCAACTAGGAGCTGACTGGCTGGTACTTTATCACCATGCAAATTATCATTTCACCAGGTTTAATAAATCGGCTGCTTACTCATTTATGTACGAGTAGTTAGAAGTAGAAGAACTCTAACAGAAACCACTAAGCTCATCTACAGCCACACCACACTGTATATGCCCAATATCACCTGATTTTAGGCCTGGTTTGTTCTTGGATGTGAGACCACCTGGGAATACCAGGTGCTGTAGGTAGTTTTATACTACCAACACCGTTCTCTTGATGCATTATATTTTGAAACTTATTCATTGATGTACCAGTAGTTAGAAGTAGAAGTTAGAAACAGCAAAAATCATCTACAGCCGCATCACACTGGATATGTCCAATCTCATCTGATGTTGGAAGCTAAGCAGTGTTGTGCCTGGTTAGTTTTTGGATTTCAGGTCCTGCCTTCTGGTTTGGCCACGGCACCTCGGAAATTCACCAAGGTCATGGCCGTGATGACGACCCTTCACCATCGGTGGACCAGGGAGGAATCTCTCCTCCCGATAAACATTCTGGAATTGCGGGCAGTGTTCAATTCATTGACACTGGCCCTGCCTCTAGTACAGAACAGGCCTGTGCAAGTACAATCGGACAACGACACCACGGTAGTGTACACAAATCATCAAGGCGGCACTCGAAATTGCATGGCAAAGCTGGAAGTATCAAAAATCCTCAGTTGGGTAGAACGTCATCTGCCAGCAATATCGGCAGTGTTCATTCCCGGAGTCCTCAACTGGGAAGCGGATTTCCTCAGTCGTCAGTACGTTCACGCTGGAGAGTGGAGAGGCCGCAGCAGAAATGTCTGCACTGGTGTCAGTAGGTGACTGAGGCAGGGATGACTGGGAGATAGTGGGTGACTGAAGCATGTATGACTGGGAGATAGTGGGTGACTGAGGCCGGGGTGACTGGGAGATAGTCAGTGACTAAGGCAGGGGTGATAGGGATATAGTGGATGACTGTGGCAGGGGTGACAGGGACAGTAGGAGACTGAGGCAGGGGTGACAGGGATAGTGGGTGACTGAGGCAGGGGTGATAGGGTGACAGTGGGTGACTGAGGCAGAGGTGACAGGGATAGTGGGTGACTGAGGTAGGGGTGATATGGAGATAGTGGTTGACTGAGGCAGGGGTGACAGAGATAGTGGGTGACTAAAGCAGGGGTGACTGGTATAGTGGGTGACTGAGGCAGGGGTCGCAGGTATAGTGGTTAACTGAGGCAGCGGTGACTGGGAGATAGTGGGTAACTGGGGCAGGGGTGACAGGGAAAGTGTGTGACTCAGGCAGGGGTGATAGGGAGATAGTGGGCAGCAGATCACTGCCTCGCTGACAGCAGCACATCCCTGCTTCACTGACAGCAGCACATCCCTGCCTCATTGACAGCAGCACATACCTGCCTCACTTATAGCAGCACATCCCTGCCTCACTGGCAGCAGCAGATCCCTGCCTCACTGGCAGCAGCAGATCACTGCTTCACTGACAGCAGCACATCCCTGCCTCACTGGCAGCAGCAGATCCCTGCCTTACTGACAGCTGTATATAGGGCCTAATTCAGACCTGATCTCTGCTGTGCATATTCACACAACAGGAGATCAGGTCTGAAGTGTGTGTGTGTGTGCTGGTGCCGCAGTGCACCGGCACATGCCAGAGATGCGATCAGCATCTCTGCCCAGTGAGCGCCTCTGCCAACACATACTTATCTTGCATATGAGATCTCTTGTTCATGAAGATAGTTCTCACAGGGTGAGGTTCATCCATTACATTTTAAAGTAGGAAGGTACAAATTACATATTCAAATTACATATATGTGCTGGATTCAAATGTTTTCCCCCCTTCCTTTCTCAATTGTGCCCATCAGCAGCTATTCTAATGTTGCTGCCAATGGGTGTGACACATTCATTTCTTCTGTGGGGTACACTAGACTCCACAAGGATTCACATTGGGGTGTAGAGTAGGATCTTGATCTGAGGCACCAACAGGCTCAAAGCTTTTGACTGTTCCCAAGATGCTCAGCGCCCCCTGCTCTATAACCTCGCTTCCATGAACAGGGAGCTCAGTTTGTAGTTGGTGCCTTCAGTAGCAGGACACTTAACAGGGGGCTGCCTCAGGCAGCCTATACTTAGCTATTAATTTTGACAAGAAAAGAAGAACTTTTTTTATAAGAATGTACAAGGGCTGCAGCAGGCTAGGTCTAATAGACATCTTTACTGCAGCTCCATCACTCCCTGCGGCGCAGTATACTCCCGTGCCCTGGTTGCTGGGTCACTGCAGCAGAGGCTCCGGTTTCTTCCTAAGGTCAGTCACACACACACCGCCCTCCGGGATCACGAGGCCGCTGATGAAAGGGAGGTAAGGGGCTTCTGTGCCCACACTATACCGTGATCCAGCGTGGCAGTAGGGGGCGGGCCGTGTGCGCACTGGCGTGGACACTGATTACTGGGCAGCCGCTCCACTAGCCACCAGGGACAGTTAAGGAGCACAGCTCTGGGGGTTTTTCTCCTATATTAACCCCATTTTGTACTACCTGCAGTGCATTGTGATAGGTAATAGAGCCTGATTCAGGTTGGATTGCAATCACAATAAGCAATCCAACTGCAAAAATTGCTAAGAGCATACGCATGCGCCTGCATTTTCTGTGACTGTCAATCGGTGTGGCGGGGGGGGGGTCAGCAACACTCCATTTCAAAGTCGGAGATGGAGCGGTGCGGGGGCAGGGCTTCAACGGAGAAACAGGAGGCGTGGTCAGAGCGGCTGCATGACATCACATGCAGGCGTTGCGATCACAAAAATGGTGGCGGCTTCCTGCGCACACGTACAGTCTGCACCAACAGGAGGCTAACCCATTTTTTATGATCACGCTGAACTGCACTGAGACTGCAATTTCAGCGTGGTCAAGAAGGGAGGCGGCATGCTGGGTGGCCATGCCCTGTGATGGGTGGCCCCAGCATGCGAACCAAAGGATTGCAAATTCTGTTACTTAGCAGAATTTGCAATCCTTACTGAATTAGGCCATTGATTACAAAATTGTAAACAATATTTGAAGTTTTTCTTCAGGGACTAACACAAAAGATGCTTGGGGCTACTAACACATGGGTAAGCCACGTAAAGCTTCCCATGGGTCAGTGGCATCACAACGGGGTTGCGGCACACACCCGAGTGTCACCCGCCAAGTGGGGTGACACCAAAGTGCCGGCTCTTCTTCAGTGATAGAATATGGGTGTTTCACTGTGACATTACGTGCAACACCCAGTTTCTGTCACTGTGCAGAAGCCAGCACCACTCACACACTAGTCCCCGGGTACAGCCCCCAACCCCCGGGATACCCGCAGCAACAAAATGGTGATTCAGGCCACGCCCCTACCTATGAGACCATGCCTCCTTTTTACCATTGCGCTGCTTATCTGCGCGCACTGCATTACAATCTCCCTCGCCGCCTCTCTGGGTGTCACCAGTGATAGTGACACCTCTGCCATGCTTGTAGCAGCTGGTCCTAAGATCTACGCCTCCAGCCCTGAGTGTTTTCCCTTGTGACTTGTTGATCATCATAGCGAAGCAGATGCTTACAGAAAACTGCAGGGGCTTAGATTGAAAAGAAAAACATTGACGAACCCATCATTTCAGCGACAGGGTCTGCCACACGACTGACTGAAATGACTGGTTGGTTTGGGCCCCCACCAAAAAAGAATCAATCAATCTCTCCTTGCACAAACTGGCTCTACAGAGGCAAGATGTCCACCTCATCATCCTCCGATTCCTCACCCCTTTCACTGTGTACATCCCCCTCCTCACAGATTATTAATTCGTCCCCACTGGAATCCACCATCTCAGATCCCTGTGTACTTTCTTGAGGCAAATGCTGGTGAATGTCTCCACGGAGGAATTGATTATAATTAATTTTGATGATCATCATCTTCTCCACATTTTCTGGAAGTAACCTTGTACGCCGATTGCTGACAAGGTGAGCGGCCGCACTAAACACTCTTTCGGAGTACACACTGGAGGGAGGGCAACTTAAGTAGAATAAAGCCAGTTTGTGCAAGGGCCTCCAAATTGCCTCTTTTTCTCCACCATTCTTTCAAAGGTGACAGAATCATATGCAGTGACAGTAGACGACATGTCAGTAATCGTTGCCAGGTCCTTCAGTCTGGACCAGATGTCAGCACTCACTCCAGACTGCCCTGCATCACCGCCAGCGGGTGGGCTCGGAATTCTTAGCCTTTTCCTCGCACCCCCAGTTGCGGGAGAATGTGAAGGAGGAGCTGTTGACGGGTCACGTTCCGCTTGACTTGACAATTTTCTCACCAGCAGGTCTTTGAACCTCTGCAGACTTGTGTCTGCCGGAAAGAGAGATACAATGTAGGTTTTAAATCTAGGATCGAGCACGGCGGCCAAAATGTAGTGCTCTGATTTCAACAGATTGAATCCTGGTTAAGCAAATTAAGGGCTCCATCCACAAGTCCCACATGCCTAGTTGAATCGCTCTGTTTTAGCTCCTCCTTCAATGTCTCCAGCTTCTTCTGCAAAAGCCTGATGAGGGGAATAACCTGACTCAGGCTGGCAGTGTCTGAACTGACTTCACGTGTGGAAAGTTCAAAGGGTTGCAGAACCTTGCACAACGTTGAAATCATTCTCCACTGCGCTTGAGTCAGGTGCATTCCCCCTCCTTTGCCTATATCGTGGGCAGATGTATAGGCTTGAATGGCCTTTTGCTGCTCCTCCATCCTCTGAAGCATATAGAGGGTTGAATTCCACCTCGTTACCACCTCTTGCTTCAGATGATGGCAGGGCAGGTTCAGGAATGTTTGGTGGTGCTCCAGTCTTCGGCATGCGGTGGCTGAAGGCAGAAAGTGGCCCGCAATTCTTCGGGCCACCGACAGCATCTCTTGCACGCCCCTGTCGTTTTTTAAATAATTCTGCACCACCAAGTTCAATGTATGTGCAAAACATGGGACGTGCTGGAATTTGCCCAGATGTAATGCACGCACAATATTGGTGGCGTTGTCCGATGTCACAAATCCCCAGGAGAGTTCAATTGGGGTAAGCCATTCTGCGATGATGTTCCTCAGTTTCCGTAAGAGGTTGTCAGCTGTGTGCCTCTTATGGAAAGCGGTGATACAAAGCGTAGCCTGCCTAGGAACGAGTTGGCAATTGCGAGATGCTGCTACTGGTGCCGCCGCTGCTGTTCTTGCTGCGGGAGGCAATACATCTACCCAGTGGGCTGTCACAGTCATATAGTCCTGAGTCTGCCCTGCTCCACTTAACCACAGACAAGTGGACATTGGGTACAACTGCATTTTTTAGGACACTGGTGACTCTTTTTCTGAGGTCTGTGTACATTTTCGGTATCGCCTGCCTAGAGAAATGGAACCTAGAGGGTATTTGGTACCGGGGACACAGTACCTCAATCAAGTCTCTAGTTGCCTCTAAATTAACGATGGATACCGGAACCACGTTTCTCACCACCCAGACCTGAGTTATCCGCTTTGCAGCAGGATGACTGCTGTGATATTTCATCTTCCTCGCAAAGGACTGTTGGACAGTCAATTGCTTACTGGAAGAAGTACAAGTGGTCTTCCGACTTCCCCTCTGGGATGACGATCGACTCCCAGCAGCAACAACAGCAGCGCCAGCAGCAGTAGGCGTTACACTCAAGGATGCATCGGAGGAATCCCAGGCAGGAGAGGACTCGTCAGAGTTGCCAGTGACATGGCCTGCAGGACTATTGGCTCTCCTGTCTAAGGAGGAAATTGACACTGAGGGAGTTGGTGGTGTGGTTTGCAGGAGCTTGGTTACAAGAGGAAGGGATTTAGTGGTTAGTGGACTGCTTCCGCTGTCATCCAAAGTTTTTGAACTTGTCACTGACTTATGATGAATGCGCTGCAGGTGACATATAAGGGAGGATGTTCCGAGGTGGTTAACGTCCTTATCCCTACTTATTACAGCTTGACAAAGGCAACACACGGCTTGACACCTGTTGTCCGCATTTGTGTACAGGATGCATACCTTCATGTCCCCATTTATCCACCTCATCAGGCGTAACTCAGATTTGCGGTACAGGACTGTCATTGCCAATTTCAGACGTTGCTGTTTGGTCTCTCCATGGCCCTGAGAATTTTCACCAAGGTAATGGCGGAAATGATGGTGCTCCTGTGCAAGCAAGGTGTCACAATTATCCCGTACTTGGGCGATCTCATAAAAGCGAGATCAAGAGAGCAGTTGCTGAACAGCGTATCACTTTCACTGAATGTGTTACAGCAACACGGCTGGATTCTCAATATCCCGAAGTCGCAGTTGATTCCTACTACTCGTCTGTCTTTCTTGGGCATGATTCTGGACACAGACCAGAAGAGGGTTTATCTCCTGATAGAAAAGGCCCAGGAACTCATGACTCTTGTCAGGAACCTATTGAAACCAAAACAGGTGTCAGTGCATCACTGCACTCGAGTCCTGGGAAAGATGGTGGCATCATACGAGGCCATTCCAATCGGCAGGTTCCATGCGAGGACTTTCCAATGGGACCTACTGGACAAGTGGTCCGGGTCACATTTACAGATGCACTGGTTGATCACCCTGTCCCCCAGGGTCAGGGTATCACTCTTGTGGTGGCTGCAGAGTGCTCACCTTCTCGAGGGACGCAGATTCAGCATTCAGGGCTGGATCCTGGTGACCACAGACGCAAGCCTCCAAGGTTGGGGAGCAGTCACACAGGGAAGAAATTTCCAAGGTCTTTGGTCAAGTCAAGAGACTTGTCTTCACATCAACATCCTGGAACTAAGGGCCATATACAATGCCCTACGTCAAGCGGAGACCTTACTTTGCGACCAACCGGTTCTGATCCAGTCAGACAACGTCACCGCAGTGGCTCATGTAAACCGCCAAGGCGGCACAAGAAGCAGAGTGGCGATGGCACAAGCCACCAGAATTCTTCGCTGGGTGGAGAATCACGCAAGCGCACTGTCAGCAGTGTTCATTCCGGGAGTGGACAACTGGGAAGCAGACATCCTCAGCAGACACGACCTACATCCGGGAGAGTGGGGACTTCATCAGGAAGTCTTTGCACAGATTACAAGTCGGTGGGAACTGCCACAGATAGACATGATGCCGTCCCGGCTCAACAAAAAGCTACAGAGGTATTGCGCAAGGTCAAGAGACCCTCAGGCAGTAGCTGTAGACGCCCTAGTGACACCGTGGGTGTTCCGGTCGGTCTATGTATTTCCTCCTCTTCCTCTCATACCCAAGGTGTTGAGGATAATAAGACAAAGAGGAGTGAGAACAATCCTCATTGTTCCAGATTGGCCACGGAGGACCTGGTATCCGGATCTGCAGGAAATGCTCACAGAAGATCTGTGGCCTCTCCCTCTAAGACAGGACCTGTTGCATCAGGGGCCCTGTCTGTTCCAAGACTTACCGCGGCTGCGTTTGACGGCATGGCGGTTGAATGCCGGATCCTAGCATTCCGGTTGAGGTCATCCCTACGCTGATAAAGGCTAGGAAGGATGTAACGTTAAAACATTACACCGTATATGGCGAAATTATGTTTCTTGGTGTGAGGCCAGGAATGCTCCTACGGAAGAATTCCATCTGGGCCGTTTCCTTCACTTCCTACAAACTGGAGTGAATTTGGGCCTAAAATTAGGCTCTATTAAGGTCCAGATTTCGGCCTTATCCATTTTCTTTCAAAAAGAATTGGCTTCTCTTCCAGAAGTTCAGACTTTTGTAAAAGGAGTGCTGCATATTCAGCCTCCTTTTGTGCCTCCGGTGGCACCTTAGGACCTTAACGTGGTGTTAAGTTTTCTAAAATTACACTGGTTTGAACCACTTAAAACAGTGGAGTTAAAATATCTCACATGGAAGGTGGTCATGTTATTAGCCTTGGCTTCGGCTAGGCGAGTGTCGGAATTAGCGGCTTTGTCACATAAAAGCCCATATTTGGTATTCCATGTGGATAGAGCGGAATTGCAGACCCGTCCTCAATTCCTACCAAAAGTGGTCTCATCTTTTCATATGAACCAACCTATTGTGGTGCCTGTGGCTACGCGTGACTTGGAGGATTCCGAGTTACTTGATGTGGTTAGGGCTTTGAAAATTTACGTGGCCAGGACGGCTAGAGTCAGGAAAACTGAAGCGCTGTTTGTCCTGTATGCAACCAACAAGATTGGTGCCCCTGCTTCAAAGCAGGCTATTGCTCGCCGGATTTGTAACACGATTCAGCAAGCGCATTCTATGGCTGGATTGCAGTTACTGAAATCGGTCAAGGCCCATTCCACGAGGAAAGTGGGCTCTTCTTGGGCGGCTGCCCGAGGGGTCTCGGCACTACAGCTGTGTCAAGCTGCTACTTGGTCGGGTTCACACACCTTTGCAAAATACTATAAGTTTGATACCCTGGCTGAGGAGGAACTCATGTTTGCTCAATCGGTGCTGCAGAGTCATCCGCACTCTCCCGCCCGTTTTGGAGCATTGGTATAATCCCCATGGTCCTCACGGAGTCCCCAGCATCCTCTAGGACGTTAGAGAAAATAAGATTTTAAACCTACTGGTAAATCTTTTTCTCGTAGTCCGTAGAGGATGCTGGGCGCCCGTCCCAAGTGCGGACTACTTCTGCAATACTTGTATATAGTTATTGCTTCAATAAGGGTTATGTTATAGTTGCATCGGTCCTGCACTGATGCTATGTTGTTTTTTCATACTGATAACTGGGTAGTTTATCACAAGTTATACGGTGTGATTGGTGTGGCTGGTATGAATCTTGCCCTGGATTAACAAAATCCTTTCCTCATACTGTCCGTCTCCTCTGGGCACAGTTTCTCTAACTGTGGCATAGAGGGAGGAGCCAGTGCACACCCAGAACTAAAGTCTTTCTTAAAGTGCCCATGTCTCCTGTGGAGCCCGTCTATCCCCATGGTCCTTACGGAGTCCCCAGCATCCTCTACGGACTACGAGAAAAAGATTTACCGGTAGGTTTAAAATCTTATTTTCTACTTTATTCTTTTCTATCCTAGTTTATTACGACCAACTCTCATCCAAGGAGTTTGATATTCTACTACCTGCATGCAATTTAAATTGCTTAAATTGTTTATATGGTTGATTTGTCCTTCACAATCCATAATCTGCAACTTGGATGTACTTGTGTCATTGAAAATCTTATAATAAAAATGTATATACAGATACTCAACCTGTATATTGAAAAAAAAAAAAAAGTTATAAGACATATGCATTCAATATTTGAAGAAACAAAATAAAATAAAGCTATCTATTGGGTTTCACTAACAAGCACATTGGAAGACTTGACTACTGTTAAAAGACATGCATTACATGGTATAGAGCCACAAACCACAATGTAGTAAAATAAAAACAAACTTACATGTGTATCAAACCTATGTGAGGCTTACATTGATAGTGCAAGATCAACACTCTATCAACTGTGCAAACTAGACTGCACATAAATGCCATAAAATTTATCTGAGATTTTAGTAAATAAGGCCCGTTGCTGTCCGGGTCACGCAGCCGTCACGGCCCGCCCCCATACGGTCCGGTCATGTCTGCGTTGTCCTGACTGTGCCCCCAAAATGGCGGCACAACGCCGCTGGCCCGACTCCTCCTGCCCAGTGACCGCCTCTGCCTGTCAATCAGGCAGAGGCGCTCACTGGGCAGAGATGCTGATCGCATCTCTGGCATGTGCCGGTGCACTGCGGCACCAGCACACACGCACTTCAGACCTGATCTCCTGTTGTGTGAATATGCACAGCAGGGATCAGGTCTGAATTAGGCCCTATATACAGCTGTCAGTAAGGCAGGGATGTGCTGCTGCCAGTGAGGCAGGGATGTGCTGCTGGTAGTGAAGCAGTGATGTGCTGCTGTCAGCGAAGCAGTGCTGTGCTGCTGTCAGCGAGACAGGGATGTGCTGCTGTCAGCGAGGCAGGGATGTGCTGCTGTCAGCGAAGCAGGGATGTGCTGCTGTCAGCGAAGCAGGGATGTGCTGCTGTCAGCGAATCAGGGATGTGCTGCTGTCAGCGAGGCAGGGATGTGCTGCTGTCAGCGAGGCAGGGATGTGCTGCTGTCAGCGAGGCAGGGATGTGCTGCTATAAGTGAGGTAGGGATGTGCTGCTGTCATTGAAGCAGGAATGTGCTGCTGCAGTGAGGCAGAGATATGCAGCCCACTATCTCCCTATCACCCCTGCCTGAGTCACACACTTTCCCTGTCACCCCTGCCTCAGTTACCCACTATCTCCCAGTCGCCGCTGCCTCAGTCAACCACTATATCTGCGATCCCTGCCTCAGTCACCCACTATACCAGTCACCCCTGCTTTAGTCACCCACTGTCACCCTATCACCCCTGCTTCAGTCACCCACTATCCCTGTCAACCCTGCCTCAGTCACCCACTATCTCCCAGTCACCCCTGCCTCAGTCAGCCACTATCCCTGTCACCCCTGCCTCAGTCTCTTACTGTCCCTGTCACCCCTGCCACAGTCATCCACTATCTCCCTATCACCCCTGCCTTAGTCATTTATTATACCTGTCACCCACTTTCTTCCCATACTTACCCAACCCCTTCCTATCACCCCTCCCTCAGTAACCCACTATCTCCCTGTCACCCACTATCTCCCAGTCACCCCGGCCTCAGTCACCCACTATCTCCCACTCATACATGCTTCAGTCACCCACTATCTCCCAGTCATCCCTGCCTCAGTCACCTACTGACACCAGTGCAGACATTTCTGCTGCGGCCTCTCCACTCTCCAGCGTGAACGTCCTGACGACTGAGGAAATCCGCTTCCTAGTTGAGGACTCCTGGAATGAACACTGCCGATATTGCTGTCAGATGACTTTCTACCCAACGGAGGATTTTTGATACTTCCAGCTTTGCCATGCAGTTTCGAGTGCCGCCTTGATGATTTGTGTACACTACCGTGGTGGCGTTGTCAGATTGTACTTGAACAGGCCTGTTCTGTACTAGAGGCAGGGCCAGTGTCAATTAATTGAACACTGCCTGCAATTCCAGAATGTATATCAGGAGGAGAGATTCCTCCCTGGTCCACCGACCCTGGAGAAAGTGTTGCTCCAACACCATGGCCCAGCCCAAAAGACTGGCATCCATTGTCAAGAGGACACAGTTGGAGATCCAGAAGGGATGGCCCCTGCTCAACTGTTGGTCCTGTAGCCACCAGCTCAGTGTCAGACGAACCTCCGGAGTCAAGGAGATCATTTGAGACATCATCCGATGAGGCAGGCAGGCACTTGGAGAGGATTAACCTCTGCAGAGGGCGGTAATGAAATTGAGCGTACTCTACCATATCGAAAGCCGACACCATGAGGTCTAGTACTTGCATCGCCGTGTGTATCAACACTCTTGGGCGAGAGAGGACGATACTGTCCTGAATTTTCAGGACTTTCTCTGGAGACAGAAACAATTGTTGGCTGTGTGTGTCCAGCAGTGCCCCTAGGTGCACAATGTTCCGAGCAGGGACCAGCGAGGACTTTTTTCAGTTGAATAGCCACCCGTGGACTTTTAGGAATTGGACCGCCAGTTCCAGATAACTGTGGAGAACCTCTTGGGAGTTCACCAGGATCAGCAAGTCGTCCAGATTTGTCAGGATCCTGATTCTCTGATGGTGAAGGGTCGTCATCACGGCCATGACCTTGGTGAATATCCGAGGTGCCGTGGCCAAACCAGAAGGCAGGACTTGAAATCCAAAAACAAACCAGGCACAACACTGCTTAGCTTCCATCATCAGATGAGATTGGACCAGTGGCGTAACTACTGCCCCCGCAGTCCTCGCGGTGGCTTGGGGGCGAGGGGCTGCGGGGGCGCCACTGATTTACAGCAGACTGACATGCGGACGAGCGTCCGCATGTCAGTCTGCAGTCTCCTTCCCTCCGCCGCTTTTTGGAGGGACACGGAGGGCACACAGCGTGCCTCCCTGTGTCCCTCCTGCTGCATCATCTCCGGCGGCCGCGGGTCTAATAGGGGGAAGTGCCGTCCGTGAGCTCTAATTGGCTCACGAACCGGCACTTCCCCCTATTAGACCCGCGGCCGCCGGAGATGATGCAGCAGGAGGGACACAGGAGAGACGAGCTGTGCCCTCCGTGTCCCTCCAAAAAGCGACGGCGGGGGGGGGGGGTAAATATCTGGCACTGGGGGCATATATGGCACGGGGGGGGGAGGAATATCTGGCACTGGGGCATTTCTGGCACTGGGGGGAATATCTGGCACTGGGGGCATATCTGGCACTGGGGGGGATATCTGGCACTGGGGCATATATGGCACTGGGGGGGAATATCTGGCACTGGGGGCATATATGGCACGGGGGGGGGTATCTGGCACTGGGGGCATATATGGCACGGGGGGCAAATATGGCACTGGGGGGAATATCTGGCACTGGGGGCATATATGGCACTGGGGGGGAATATCTGGCACTGGGGGCACATGTGTACCTGGCACATGGGGGGGACGACTATATTTGGCACTGGGGCATGTAAGTACCTGGCACCGTGGGGGAATATCTGGCACTGGGGACATATGTGGCACTGGGAGCACTGCCCTAGCAACAAAGACTACCTCCTAGCAACGAGCATGACACCCAGTGCATGAAACATCTGGCAACGAGCATGACACCCAGTGCATGAAACACCTGGCAACGAGCATGACACCCAGTGCATGAAACCCCTGGCAACGAGCATGACACCCTGAGCATGAAAACCCCTGGCACCGTGCATGGAACCAAGAGCATGAAACCCCTGGAAACGAGCATGACACCCAGTGCATGAAACCCCTGACAACGAGCAGGTAATTGAAAAGTAATTAGAAGCCTTACTGTAGACTTAATGTGTAATGGGCATTACGGTGTGTGGCATAATGTATCACGGACATTGCGGTGTGTGTCATAATGTGTCGCAGGCATTACGGTGTATGGTATACTATATCGCGGGCATTGTGATATGTGGTATAATGTCTCAGGGTCATTGCAGTGTGTGGCATAATGTATCACGGACATTGCGGTGTGTGTCATAATGTGTCAGGCATTACGGTGTGTGGTATACTATATCACGGGCATTGTGGTATGTGGTATAATGTCTCAGGGTCATTGCAGTGTGGCATAATACATAACGGGCATTGCGATGTGTGGCATAGGGTATAACGGGCAGGGCATTGCGGTATGTGTCACAGGCATTACGGTGTATGGTATACTATATCACGGGCATTGTGGTATAATGTCTCAAGGTCATTGCAGTGTGTGGCATAATGTGTCACAGGCATTGTATGTGCTATAATGTATCGGGCATTGCAGTGTGTGGCATAATGTATCACGGACATTGCGGTGTGTGTCATAATGTGTCACAGACATTGTATGTGCTATAATGTATCAGGGGCATTGCAGTGTGTAGCATAATGTATAACGGGCATTGCGATTCCTGTCATAATGTGTCACAGGCATTACGGTGTGTGGCATAATGTGTCACAGACATTACGGTGTGTGGCATAATGTGTCGGGGGCATTACAGTGTGTGCATATTGTGTCGTGCATTATTGTGTGCGGCATAATGTCTAAGGGCCATTGCAGTATGTGGCATAATGTATACTGGGCATTACTATAAGGAGGAAAAATGACAAATAATGTAAGGGGCATGAATCAGGATTATTTTTCTTTCCTGTGGTGGCCAACGTATGGGCGTGCAGGTTGCAAAACTGGGGTATAAGGTAGTCTTTTCCTGCAATGCCACGCCCCTTTATGCGAAATCACGCCCACTCCAACAAAACCACGCCCCTTTTTTTGCCGCGCACGCCTTAGGCGCGCGCATATTTATCCCTTTCTTGCTCCCAATTATGGAGCATGAAGGGGGGGGGGGGGGGGGGCGCCGAAGAATTTTTTGGCTTGGGGGAGAAAAATTTCTAGTTACGCCACTGGATTGGACATATCCAGTGTGATGCGGCTGTAGATGATTTTTGCTGTTTCTAACTTCTACATCAATGAATAAGTTTCAAAATAGAATGCATCAAGAGAACGGTGTTGGTAGTATAAAACTACCTACAGCACCTGGTATTCCCAGGTGGTCTCACATCCAAGAACAAACCAGGCCTAAGATCAGGTGATATTGGGCATATACAGTGTGGTGTGGCTGTAGATGAGCTTAGTGGTTTCTGTTAGAGTTCTTCTACTTCTAACTACTCGTACATAAATGAATAAGCGGACGATTTATTAAACCTGAGAAACACCTACTGTATTTGCACCTGCCAGTGACAACCTAATCTACCACTCACGCCGAGCATCAGGAGGACTTTAGACGTATCTCCGGATAAGGCTCGTTTGGAACGGTAAATTAGCACCAGAGCCGGGAGGGTTACAAAGACGGAAACCTGAGGCGGAGTGGTAATTAAAACTTAACATGGCCATGTCTTATAAAAACTGTGACTATATCCATTAATCCTACTGCTTCACGATGAAATTGCTGTTAATCTGATCAGCGTCATTTAAAGTGGACAAAAAAGCTGCTAAATACTATACGTACTATATATGATTGAAAGCAAGCCCTATTCCATATATCATACATTATCTAACGTTATAACATCTATCCTAAGATTACCATCACCAAAGAAAGGAAACAGCAGTAAACTAAATGAAACTAAGTAACCAGACATTGGACTCAGCTGTTGCAGTTGTAGCAGTTAAGTGAAACACTGGGACTCATTGAAACTATTGTATCTCTTTCTGTACTAAGAGGGCTAGCTAAACCAATTTGTGGAGCAGAGCATTTTCTTATATATTATTAATTGATGTCAATGTGGTTTTAGTTTTTTTATATATGTAAATTTGTTGTCAAGGCAAGGGAAAGATATTTTTTTTTTTTATTAATCTATATCCTTGGTACTATAATAGTACTAGTGAAGAATTATCATTGAGATAATAGTTAATTAATAAATTTATAATAATAAATCTGCAAGCGCTATCTGTACTTCTTTTGTTTTGATTTATTAAACCTGGTGAAATGATAATTTGCATGGTGATAAAGTACCAGCCAATCAGCTCCTAATTGCCATGTCACAGGCTGGGTTTGAAAAATGACAGTTAGGAGCTGACTGGCTGGTACTTTATCACCTTGCACTTTATCAGTTCACCAGGCTTAATAGATCTGCCCCAATGTTTCAAAATGGAATGCATCAAGAGAACGGTGTTGGTATTGTAAAAATACACACAGCTCCTGGTATTTCCTGGTGGTCTCCAATCCAAGTACTAAAACCAGGACCAACACTGCTCAGCTTCCATGATCAGGAGAGATTGGGCAAATCCAGTGTGCTGTGGCTGTAGATGACCTCGTGGTTTCTGTTAGAGCTCTTCTACTTCTAACTTCTGGTACATAAAAGAATATGTGTAAAAATTAAATGTACAGTACCAAGAAAAGGGTGTTGGTAGTTTAAAAACACCTAAATAATCTGATAATACATGGATGGGAGACTGCTTGGTAGTAACAAAGTCCAATACTGCTTTGCTTCAAAGATCAAATGAGATTGGGCATATCCAGCGTGGTGTGGCTTTAGATAAGCTTTGTGGTTTCTGTTAGAGCTCTTCTACTTCTAACTACTGGTACATTAATGAATATGTATAAGGTTGTAGTTTATCCAATATCCCTTTACTACCTTACCCCCCCCCCCTCCCCTCCCCTCCTTATAGCTTCCTTTGTTCTCTCCTCCTCGTGTGTGCGTTATTTGTTTTCTCATACGTCCTAGAGGATGCTGGGATCACATTAAGAACCATGGGGTATAGACGGGATCCGCAGGAGACATGGGCACTTTAAGACTTTCAAAGGGTGTGAACTGTCTCCTCCCTCTATGCCCCTCCTCCAGACTCCAGTTTTAGAATTGTGCCCAGTGAGACTGGATGCACTACAGGGGAGCTCTACTGAGTTTCTCTGAAAAGACTTATGTTAGTTTTTCTTATTTTCAGGGAGGCTGCTGGCAACAGTCTCCCTGCTTCGTGGAACTTAGGGGAGAGAAGTATGACCAACTTCTAGTGAGTTCAATGGCTCTGCTTCTGGCTGACAGGACACCATTAGCTCCTGAGGGTGCTGATCGCTGGGTACGCCTAGATGCCCACTCCCGTAGCCTGCCATCACCTCCTTACAGAGCCAGAAGTCAGAAGACAGGCGAGTAGCAGAAGAACAGAAGACTTCTTCTCCAGTGACGGCATTCTGAGGTACCACGCAGCGAGCGGAATGCTGTGCGCCATGCTTCCACACAAACACAGGCACTGCAGGGTGCAGGGCATGTGGGTGGGTGGGGGGGGGCACCCTGGGCAGCATAAATTCCTCACAAAAGGCTGGCAAAAGTGGACATTAGTGCCTGGGCACTGTCCTTACCCCGCCAGCGTAATTAATTATTTGTTTCTGAGCGGGACAGAAGCGTGCCATTACAGCGGCGGGGCTTCTTCCTCACCTCACCAGCACATCTATAGAGCGTTACAAGTCTATCACTATAGAGTTTATTATTTCCCAGACTGTGTACTTTTGGCGCTGGGTTGTGAGCTAAAAAATCCTCTCTGTCCCTCTGACAGATTTACTGTAGGTCTATCCCCCATAAGCCGATGTGTCTGTGGGTACTTGGTACATGTGTGTCAACATGTCGGTGGCTGAATGTTTTTCCCAAGAGGAAACTATATTAGGAATGCAGACATATGATGGTGGCCCTGTTGGCACCACCAATAACTGACTGGGTGAAAGTTTCAATAATATCAGAGTGAGGTTGGATAAATCTGTGTCCCAGACACAGACGTAGAGAATAGATGTGATGTTCATGGCTATGCTTCTTTTCCCTCAGGCCCGCAAAAATGTTACTACACACTGATACTGACTCGGATACTGATTCCTATGTCGACCATAATATTTCCTGATTAGATCCAATATTGGCAAGGAGCATTCAGTACATGATTGTGGATATTAAGGACATATTAACATCACTGAGGACCCTGCTGTTCCTGACAAAGGGGTCTATATGTATGTATATATAGATATATAATGAAAGCTGATGTAACGTTCCTCCATCTCTGTTTGAGAAAGTCTGGGCCAGCTCGACAAGATGGTTTCAAATCCCCAAAAGGTTTCCGATTGTTTATTCATTTCCTGCTGCGGACAGAATAAAGTGGGAGTCACCCCCTGTTCTGCACGGGGCCCTGTCACAAATCCAGCGGATCGTATGCAGGAAGCTACATTATTTCTAGTTATGTAACCACGGGTACATTACTTAGACCTGCCATTACATGCGCATGGGTGAGTAGTAGTATTCAAGAATTGGTCGAATACCTTGTCTTCCGATATAGATATCTTGGAGAGATGGGATACTCCTTACGTTGGATCATATCAAGGACACTGCAGCATACTTACGACTGCAAGGGATATAGGACTCTTGAGTTCACGGGCCAATTTCATGGCAGTCTCGGATAGGAGGGCAGTGTGGATTCACCAAGGGAATGCTGATGCTGACTCCAAGAAGAAAGGGAGTCTCTTCCCTATGAAGGTGAAGCCTTGTTTGGCAACGGCCTAGTTAATTTGATCTCGGCAGCTCCCGCAGGTAAGTCAACCTTCTTGCCCTATGTTCCCTCTCAACGGATGAAGACGCATCATTGTCTAACGCAGTCATTTTGTCCCAATAGATATGCAAGAAGTTAAGATTCCCCTTTCTTTGCATTAGAGGAAGGAGAAGAGGTCTGTAGCCTCTTCAAGATCGCAGGAGCAGAGATCGTCCTCTGCTTCTGCCAAATCCACTGCATGACGCTGGGGCTCTCTTGCAGGAGCCCACACCAGTGGGGGCACGTCTAAAACACTTCAGTCAGTTCTGGATTAATTTGGACCTGGACTCGTGGGTTTTACAAATAGTGTCACAAGGGTACAAACTGGGGTTTCAAGACGTTCCCCCTCACCGATTGTTCAAATCGGCCTTAGTCAGCAGGGAGAAGGTTTTTATTCAAGCCTCTTCGTGCTCCCGAAGCCGGACGGCTCAGTCAGACCAATCTTAAATCTGAAATCCCTCAATTTCTACCTAAAGAAATTCAATTTCAAGATGGAATCTCTCAGGGTAGGGATCTCCAGTCCGGAGGAAGGAGATTTCATGGTTTTGGTAGACATAAGGTTGCCTAATTACATGTTCCCGTTTAGCCACTGCATCAAGCTACCTGAGGTTTGCAATTCAGGATTGTCATTACCAATTTCAGACGTTGCCGTTTGGTCTGTCCACGGCTCCGAGGATTTTCACCAGGGTGATGGTGGAAATGATGGTTCTCCTTCACAAGCAAGGAGTCACAATTATGCCGTACTTGGATGATCTCCTGATAAAGGCGAGATCCAGGGACCAGTTGGTGCAAAACATCTACTCTCCCTGACAGTTCTTCAACAACATGGTTGGCTCCTAAACTTGCCAAAATCGCAGTTGGTCCCAATGACGCGGTTGTTGTTTCTGGGAGTCATACTGGACACAGAAGAGGCTTTCTTCCAGTGGAAAGGCTATGGAGTTCCAGAGTCTGGTCAAACAAATTCTGAAACCAGCAAGAGTGTTAATCCATCAATGCATTCTGTTGCTGGGGAAGATGGTTGCGGCCTACGAGGCCATTCAGTTTGGCAGGTTCCATGCCAGAGTGTTCCAGTGGGACCTGTTGGACAAGTGGTCCGGATCCCACCTACACATGCACTGGAGGATAATCCTGTCTTCCAAGACCAGAATCTTACTCCATTGGTGGCTGCACAGTTCTCACCTCCTAGAGGGGCGATGGTTCGGGATCCAGGACTGGATCCTAGGGACCATGGATGCAACCCTCCGAGGCTGGGGAGCAGTCACACAGGGGGAAAACATCCAAGGAAGATGGTCAAGTCAGGAAAGTTTTCTCCACATAAATGTTCTGGAGTTAAGGGCCATTTAATAACTGCAGACACAGTACGCACTGGGACGGGTGCCCAGCATCCTCTACGGACTAAGAGAAAAGGATTTACCGGTAGGTATTAAAATCCTATTTTCTCTAACGTCCTAGAGGATGCTGGGGACTCCGTAAGGACCATGGGGATAGATAGGCTCCGCAGGAGACATGGGTACTTTAAGAAAGACTTTAGTTCTGGGTGTGCACTGGCTCCTCCCTCTATGCCCCTCCTCCAGACCTCAGTTTGATACTGTGCCCAGTGGAGACTGGGTACTTTTAAGTTATTGTACTTTAAGTAAAAATAAAAGAGGCAAAATATCAATCCCAGTTTTGGATTACTTTAATTAACAAAAAAAAATGCATATAGCAGAGGATAGTTTCAATCTGCCTACCTCTGGGTTATGGGCCCAGCATGCTTCCATTGCTGTACTCTGCTGCACATGTAAGTGCAAGAGATCCTGAAGCACTCACTCATCATGGGAAAGTACCAATGTGTTTCTTCGTTGGTTGATGGAAGAAACATCTTACAAAAACTCTCCAGATTATTGACTTTTTAAAGTTTTTCTAGGAAACGTTTTAGATGAATGCTTATTAGCCTTTGTCAGTATTTACTTCTGCAAAGTGTCTTAGTGGCGCAATCAGTTAGTGTGTACGGCTACTAACCAAAAGGTTGGTGGTTCAATCACACCCAGGGACGTAATTGACCTTGTGATCAGATTTTGGTGATCTTTAAGTAGACAAGTCAAAATTTCAAACCCCCTGTTATGGTGTACTGGTACTGGCCTTCTCTGATGTAATCAGAGTTAGATTTGATTCAGTGATTTTATAAAAACAGCTAGGAAGCACAATTTAGCAGTGGGTTGCAGAGAAAAAGAAATATGCTGGCAAAAAAATCCAATTGAGTGATTAAACAGCTCTTCATTTTCTGGCTTTATTTTTATGCTAACAAATTTGTTCTCTGAAAAGTGTCCACAAAGCCAAGTCTCTGATTAACACCTTTGTAGGGATGGTTTTTCACCTATTACTAAATTAAACTTGCTTCATTGGAAAGGCAGCAAGATGCATCCTCATTTCAATGTCTACTGAAATAATACAGGTTGACACCAGGAAACATTAACGCCACTGCATCCTTGCTGCTTTCTCATGTGGAAGTCTGTTTAATGTGAAAACAAGGTGATATCTAATTAGCACACAGGTAAGGAATTAAGAAAATCTTTATTTAAGGGTGAAGATGTTTCTCACAAAATCGTTGCCCCAATGCATCATTGAAATTCAAGCTGGAAAGATGATTTTAATATAACACTTGTACATTTTGCATTGCTCTTCTGGTGACAATGTAGTTTGTTTTTGTCAATTACCATTTTAATAATAGGGTAAAGAAAATTAAGTGGATTTTTGAAAGAAAACAATACTGTCAATATACTATTAAAACAAATTAAAATGGTAAAAGTTATTGTACTTTAAGTAAAAATAAAAGAGCAAAAATATCAATCCCAGTTTTGGATTACTTTAATTAACAAAAAAAATGCATATAGCAAAGGATAGTTTCAATCTGCCTACCTCTGGGTTATGGGCCCAGCATGCTTCCATTGCAGTACTCTGCTGCACATGTAAGTGCAAGAGATCCTGAAGCACTCACTCATCATGGGAAAGTACCAATGTGTTTCTTCGTTGGTTGATGGAAGAAACATCTTACAAAAACTCTCCAGATTATTGACTTTTTTAAGTTTTTCTAGGAAACGTTTTAGATGAATGCTTATTAGCCTTTGTCAGTATTTACTTCTGCAAAGTGTCTCTGTGGCGCAATCAGTTAGTGTGTATGGCTACTAACCAAAAGGTTGGTGGTTCAATCACACCCAGGGACGTAATTGACCTTGTGATAAGATTTTGGTGATCTTTAAGTAGACAAGTCAAAATTTCAAACCTCTTCTTATTGTGTAGGGTACCTGGCCTTCTCTGATGTAATCAGAGTTAGATTTGATTCAGTGATTTTATAAAAAAACAGCTAGGAAGCACAATTTAGCAGTGGGTTGCAGATAAAAAAAATATGCTGGCAAAAAAATACAATTGAGTGATTAAACAGCTCTTCATTTTCTATCTTTATTTTTATGCTAACAAATTTGTTCTCTGAAAAGTGTCCACAAAGCCAAGTCTCTGATTAATACCTTTGTAGGGATGGTTTTTCACCTATTACTAAATTAAACTTGCTTCATTGGAAAGGCAGCAAGATGCATCCTCATTTCAATGTCTACTGAAATAATACAGGTTGACACCAGGAAACATTAACGCCACTGCATCCTTGCTGCTTTCTCATGTGGAAGTCTGTTTAATGTGAAAACAAGGTGATATCTAATTAGCACACAGGTAAGGAATTAAGAAAATCTTTATTTAAGGGTGAAGATGTTTCTCACAAAATCGTTGCCCCAATGCATCATTGAAATTCAAGCTGGAAAGATGATTTTAATATATCACTTGTACATTTTGTATTGCTCTTCTGGTGACAATGTAGTTTGTTTTTGTCAATTACCATTTTAATAATAGGGTAAAGAAAATTAAGTGGATTTTTGAAAGAAAACAATACTGTCAATATACTATCAAAACAAATTAAAATGGTAAAAGTTATTGTACTTTAAGTAAAAATAAAAGAGCCAAAATATCAATCCCAGTTTTGGATTACTTTAATTAACAAAAAAAATGCATATAGCAAAGGATAGTTTCAATCTGCCTACCTCTGGATTATGGGCCCAGCATGCTTCCATTGCAGTACTCTGCTGCACATGTAAGTGCAAGAGATCCTGAAGCACTCACTCATTATGGGAAAGTACCAATGTGTTTCTTCATTGGTTGATGGAAGAAACATCTTACAAAAACTCTCCAGATTATTGACTTTTTAAAGTTTTTCTAGGAAACGTTCTAGATGAATGCTTATTAGCCTTTGTCAGTATGTACTTTTTGCAAAGTGTCTCTGTGGCGCAATCGGTTAGTGTGTTCGGCTATTAACCAAAAGGTTGGTGGTTCAATCCCACCCAGGGATGTAATTGACCTTGTGATCGGATTTTGGTGATATTTAAGTAGACAAGTAAAAATTTCAAACCCCCTCTTATTGTGTAGGGTACCTAGCCTTCTCTGATGTAATCAGAGTTAGATTTGATTCAGTGATTTTATAAAAACAGCTAGGAAGCACAATTTAGCAGTGGGTTGCAGAGAAAAAGAAATATGCTGGCAAAAAAATCCAATTGAGTGATTAAACAGCTCTTCATTTCTGGCTTTATTTTTATGCTAACAAATTTGTTCTCTGAAAAGTGTCCACAAAGCCAAGTCTCTGATTAACACCTTTGTAGGGATGGTTTTTCACATATTACTAAATTAAACTTGCTTCATTGGAAAGGCAGCAAGATGCATCCTCATTTCAATGTCTACTGAAATAATACAAGTTGACACCAGGAAACATTAACGCCACTGCATCCTTGCTGCTTTCTCATGTGGAAGTCTGTTTAATGTGAAAACAAGGTGATATCTAATTAGCACATAAGTAAGGAATTAAGAAAATCTTTATTTAAGGGTGAAGATGTTTCTCACAAAATCGTTGCCCCAATGCATCATTGAAATTCAAGCTGGAAAGATGATTTTAATATATCACTTGTACATTTTGTATTGCTCTTCTGGTGACAATGTAGTTTGTTTTTGTCAATTACCATTTTAATAATAGGGTAAAGAAAATTAAGTGGATTTTTGAAAGAAAACAATACTGTCAATATACTATTAAAACAAATTAAAATGGTAAAAGTTATTGTACTTTAAGTAAAAATAAAAGAGGCAAAATATCAATCCCAGTTTTGGATTACTTTAATTAACAAAAAAAAATGCATATAGCAGAGGATAGTTTCAATCTGCCTACCTCTGGGTTATGGGCCCAGCATGCTTCCATTGCTATACTCTGCTGCACATGTAAGTGCAAGAGATCCTGAAGCACTCACTCATCATGGGAAAGTACCAATGTGTTTCTTCGTTGGTTGATGGAAGAAACATCTTACAAAAACTCTCCAGATTATTGACTTTTTAAAGTTTTTCTAGGAAACGTTTTAGATGAATGCTTATTAGCCTTTGTCAGTATTTACTTCTGCAAAGTGTCTCTGTGGCGCAATCAGTTAGTGTGTACGGCTACTAACCAAAAGGTTGGTGGTTCAATCACACCCAGGGACGTAATTGACCTTGTGATCAGATTTTGGTGATCTTTAAGTAGACAAGTCAAAATTTCAAACCCCCTGTTATGGTGTAGGGTACCTGGCCTTCTCTGATGTAATTAGATTTGATTCAGTGATTTTATAAAAACAGCTAGGAAGCACAATTTAGCAGTGGGTTGCAGAGAAAAAGAAATATGCTGGCAAAAAAATCCAATTGAGTGATTAAACAGCTCTTCATTTTCTGGCTTTATTTTTATGCTAACAAATTTGTTCTCTGAAAAGTGTCCACAAAGCAAAGTCTCTGATTAACACCTTTGTAGGGATGGTTTTTCACCTATTACTAAATTAAACTTGCTTCATTGGAAAGGCAGCAAGATGCATCCTCATTTCAATGTCTACTGAAATAATACAGGTTGACACCAGGAAACATTAACGCCACTGCATCCTTGCTGCTTTCTCATGTGGAAGTCTGTTTAATGTGAAAACAAGGTGATATCTAATTAGCACACAGGTAAGGAATTAAGAAAATCTTTATTTAAGGGTGAAGATGTTTCTCACAAAATCGTTGCCCCAATGCATCATTGAAATTCAAGCTGGAAAGATGATTTTAATATATCACTTGTACATTTTGTATTGCTCTTCTGGTGACAATGTAGTTTGTTTCTGTCAATTACCATTTTAATAATAGGGTAAAGAAAATGAAGTGGATTTTTGAAAGAAAACAATACTGTCAAAATACTATTAAAACAAATTAAAATGGTAAAAGTTATTGTACTTTAAGTAAAAATAAAAGAGCCAAAATATCAATCCCAGTTTTGGATTACTTTAATTAACAAAAAAAAATGCATATAGCAGAGGATAGTTTCAATCTGCCTACCTCTGGGTTGGCCCAGCATGCTTCCATTGCTGTACTCTGCTGCACATGTAAGTGCAAGAGATCCTGAAGCACTCACTCATCATGGGAAAGTACCAATGTGTTTCTTCGTTGGTTGATAGAAGAAACATCTTACAAAAACTCTCCAGATTATTGACTTTTTTAAGTTTTTCTAGGAAACGTTTTAGATGAATGCTTATTAGCATTTGTCAGTATGTACTTTTGCAAAGTGTCTCTGTGGCGCAATCAGTTAGTGTGTACGGCTATTAACCAAAATGTTGGTGGTTCAATCCCACCCAGGGACGTAATTGACCTTGTTATCAGATTTTGGTGATCTTTAAGTAGACAAGTCAAATTTCATACCCCCTGTTATTGTGTAGGGTACCTGGCCTTCTCTGATGTAATCAGAGTTAGATTTGATTCAGTGATTTTATAAAAACATCTAGGAAGCACAATTTAGCAGTGGGTTGCAGAGAAAAAGAAATATGCTGGCAAAAAAATCAAATTGCGTGATTAAACAGCTCTTCATTTTCTGGCTTTATTTTTATGCTAACAAATTTGTTCTCTGAAAATTGTCCACAAAGCCAAGTCTCTGATTAACACCTTTGTAGGGATGGTTTTTCACCTATTACTAAATTAAACTTGCTTCATTGGAAAGGCAGCAAGATGCATCCTCATTTCAATGTCTACTGAAATAATACAGGTTGAAACCAGGAAACATTAACGCCACTGCATCCTTGCTGCTTTCTCATGTGGAAGTCTGTTTAATGTGAAAACAAGGTGATATCTAATTAGCACACAGGTAAGGAATTACGAAAATCTTTATTTAAGGGTGAAGATGTTTCTCACAAAATTGTTGCCCCAATGCATCATTGAAATTCAAGCTGGAAAGATGATTTTAATATATCACTTGTACATTTTGTATTTCTCTTCTGGTGACAATGTAGTTTTTTTTGTCAATTACCATTTTAATAATAGGGTAAAGAAAATTAAGTGGATTTTTAAAAGAAAACTATACTGTCAATATACTATTAAAACAAATTAAAATGGTAAAAGTTATTGTACTTTAAGTAAAAATAAAAGAGCAAAAATATCAATCCCAGTTTTGATTACTTAAATTAACAAAAAAAAATGCATATAGCAAAGGATAGTTTCAATCTGCCTACCTCTGGGTTATTGGTCCAGCATGCTTCCATTGCAGTACTCTGCTGCACATGTAAGTGCAAGAGATCCTGAAGCACTCACTCATCATGGGAAAGTACCAATGTGTTTATTCGTTGGTTGATGGAAGAAACATCTTACAAAAACTCTCCAGATTATTGATTTTTTAATGTTTTTCTAGGAAACGTTCTAGATGTATGCTTATTAGCCTTTGTCAGTATGTACTTTTTGCAAAGTGTCTCTGTGGCGCAATCGGTTAGTGTGTTCGGCTATTAACCAAAAGGTTGGTGGTTCAATCCCACCCAGGGACGTAATTGACCTTGTGATCAGATTTTGGTGATATTTAAGTAGACAAGTCAAAATTTCAAACCCCCTCTTATTGTGTAAGGTACCTGGCCTTCTCTGATGTAATCAGAGTTAGATTTGATTCAGTGATTTTATAAAAAAAAGCTAGGAAGCACAATTTAGCAGTGGGTTGCAGAGAAAAAAAATATGCTGGCAGAAAAATCCAATTGAGTGATTAAACAGCTCTTCATTTTCTGGCTTTATTTTTATGCTAACAAATTTGTTCTCTGAAAAGTGTCCACAAAGCCAAGTCTCTGATTAACACCTTTGTAAGGATGGTTTTTCACCTATTACTAAATTAAACTTGCTTCATTGGAAAGGCAGCAAGATGCATCCTCATTTCAATGTCTACTGAAATAATACAGGTTGACACCAGGAAACATTAACGCCACTGCATCCTTGCTGCTTTCTCATGTGGAAGTCTGTTTAATGTGAAAAACAAGGTGATATCTAATTAGCACACAGGTAAGGAATTAAGAAAATCTTTATTTAAGGGTGAAGATGTTTCTCACAAAATTGTTGACCTAATGCATCATTGAAATTCAAGCTGGAAAGATGAATTTAATATATCACTTGTACATTTTGTATTGCTCTTCTGGTGACAATGTAGTTTGTTTTTGTCAATTACCATTTTAATAATAGGGTAAAGAAAATTAAGTGGATTTTTGAAAGAAAACAATACTGTCAATATACTATTAAAACAAATTAAAATGGTAAAAGTTATTGTACTTTAAGTAAAAATAAAAGAGACAAAATATCAATCCCAGTTTTGGATTACTTTAATTAACAACAAAAAATGCATATAGCAGAGGATAGTTTCAATCTGCCTACCTCTGGGTTATGGGCCCAGCATGCTTCCATTGCAGTACTCTGCTGCACATGTAAGTGCAAGAGATCCTGAAGCACTCACTCATCATGGGAAAGTACCAATGTGTTTCTTCGTTGGTTGATGGAAGAAACATCTTACAAAAACTCTCCAGATTATTGACTTTTTAAAGTTTTGCTAGGAAACGTTTTAGATGAATGCTTATTAGCCTTTGTCAGTATGGACTTTTGCAAAGTGTCTCTGTGGCGCAATCAGTTAGTATGTACGGCTATTAACCAAAAGGTTGGTGGTTCAATCCCACCCAGGGACCTAATTGACCTTGTTATCAGATTTTGGTGATCTTTAAGTAGACAAGTCAAATTTCAAACCCCCTGTTATGGTGTAGGGTACCTGGCCTTCGCTGATGTAATCAGAGTTAGATTTGATTCAGTGATTTTATAAAAACATCTAGGAAGCACAATTTAGCAGTGGGTTGCAGAGAAAAAGAAATATGCTGGCAAAAAAACCAAATTGCGTGATTAAACAGCTCTTAATTTTCTTGCTTTATTTTTATGCTAACAAATTTGTTCTCTGAAAAGTGTCCACAAAGCCAAGTCTCTGATTAACACCTTTGTAGGGATGGCTTTTCACCTATTACTAAATTAAACTTGCTTCATTGGAAAGGCAGCAAGATGCATCCTCATTTCAATGTCTACTGAAATAATACAGGTTGACACCAGGAAACATTAACGCCACTGCATCCTTGCTGCTTTCTCATGTGGAAGTCTGTTTAATGTGAAAACAAGGTGATATCTAATTAGCACACAGGTAAGGAATTACGAAAATCTTTATTTAAGGGTGAAGATGTTTCTCACAAAATTGTTGCCCCAATGCATCATTGAAATTCAAGCTGGAAAGATGATTTTAATATATCACTTGTACATTTTGTATTGCTCTTCTGGTGACAATGTAGTTTGTTTTTGTCAATTACCATTTTAATAACAGGGTAAAGAAAATTAAGTGGATTTTTGAAAGAAAACTATACTGTCAATATACTATTAAAACAAATTAAAATGGTAAAAGTTATTGTACTTTAAGTAAAAATAAAAGAGACAAAATATCAATCCCAGTTTTGGATTACTTTAATTAACAAAAAAAAATGCATATAGCAGAGGATAGTTTCAATCTGCCTACCTCTGGGTTATGGGCCCTGCATGCTTCCATTGCTGTACTCTGCTGCACATGTAAGTGCAAGAGATCCTGAAGCACTCACTCAGCATGGGAAAGTACCAATGTGTTTCTTCGTTGGTTGATAGAAGAAACATCTTACAAAAACGCTCCAGATTATTGACTTTTTTAAGTTTTTCTAGGAAACGTTTTAGATGAATGCTTATTAGCCTTTGTCAGTATGTACTTTTGCAAAGTGTCTCTGTGGCGCAATCAGTTAGTATGTACGGCTATTAACCAAAAGTTTGGTGGTTCAATTCCACCTAGGGACCTAATTGACCTTGTTATCAGATTTTGGTGATCTTTAAGTAGACAAGTCAAAATTTCAAACCCCCTGTTATGGTGTAGGGTACCTGGCCTTCTCTGATGTAATCAGAGTTAGATTTGATTCAGTGATTTTATAAAAACAGCTAGGAAGCACAATTTAGCAGTGGGTTGCAGAGAAAAAAAATATGCTGGCAGAAAAATCCAATTGAGTGATTAAACAGCTCTTTATTTTCTGGCTTTATTTTTATGCTAACAAATTTGTTCTCTGAAAAGTGTCCACAAAGCCAAGTCTCTGATTAACACCTTTGTAAGGATGGTTTTTCACCTATTACTAAATTAAACTTGCTTCATTGGAAAGGCAGCAAGATGCATCCTCATTTCAATGTCTACTGAAATAATACAGGTTGACACCAGGAAACATTAACGCCACTGCATCCTTGCTGCTTTCTCATGTGGAAGTCTGTTTAATGTGAAAACAAGGTGATATCTAATTAGCACACAGGTAAGGAATTAAGAAAATCTTTATTTAAGGGTGAAGATGTTTCTCACAAAATCGTTGCCCCAATGCATCATTGAAATTCAAGCTGGAAAGATGATTTTAATATATCACTTGTACATTTTGTATTGCTCTTCTGGTGACAATGTAGTTTGTTTTTGTCAATTACCATTTTAATAATAGGGTAAAGAAAATTAAGTGGATTTTTGAAAGAAAACAATACTGTCAATATACTATTAAAACAAATTAAAATGGTAAAAGTTATTGTACTTTAAGTAAAAATAAAAGAGCCAAAATATCAATCCCAGTTTTGGATTACCTTAATTAACAAACAAAAAAATGCATATAGCAGAGGATAGTTTCAATCTGCCTACCTCTGGGTTATGGGCCCAGCATGCTTCCATTGCTGTACTCTGCTGCACATGTAAGTGCAAGAGATCCTGAAGCACTCAATCATCATGGGAAAGTACCAATGTGTTTCTTCGTTGGTTGATAGAAGAAACATCTTACAAAAACTCACCAGATTATTGACTTTTTTAAGTTTTTCTAGGAAACGTTTTAGATGAATGCTTATTAGCATTTGTCAGTATGTACTTTTGCAAAGTGTCTCTGTGGCGCAATCAGTTAGTGTGTACGGCTATTAACCATAAGGTTGGTGGTTCAATCCCACCCAGGGACCTAATTGACCTTGTTATCAGATTTTGGTGATCTTTAAGTAGACAAGTCAAAATTTCAAACCCCCTGTTATGGTGTAGGGTACCTGGCCTTCTCTGATGTAATCAGAGTTAGATTTGATTCAGTGATTTTATAAAAACAGCTAGGAAGCACAATTTAGCAGTGGGTTGCAGAGAAAAAAAATATGCTGGCAGAAAAATCCAATTGAGTGATTAAACAGCTCTTCATTTTCTGGCTTTATTTTTATGCTAACAAATTTGTTCTCTGAAAAGTGTCCACAAAGCCAAGTCTCTGATTAACACCTTTGTAAGGATGGTTTTTCACCTATTACTAAATTAAACTTGCTTCATTGGAAAGGCAGCAAGATGCATCCTCATTTCAATGGTAAGTCAACCTTCTTGCCCTATGTTCCCTCTCAACGGATGAAGACGCATCATTATCTACCGCAGTCATTTTGGCCCAATAGATATGCAAGAAGTTAAGATTCCCCTTTCTTTGCAGGTAGAGGAAGGAAAAGGAAGAGGTCTGTAGCCTCTTCAAGATCGCAGGACCAGAGATTGTCCTCTGCTTCTGCCAAATCCACTGCATGACACTGGGGCTTTCTTGCAGGAGCCCACACCAGTGGGGGCACGTCTAAAACTCTTCAGTCAGTTCTGGATTCATTCGGACCTGGACTCGTGGGTTTTACAAATAGTGTCCCAAGGGTACAAACTGGGGTTTCAAGACGTTCCCCCTCACCGATTGTTCAAATTGGCCTTAGTCAGCAGGGAGAAGGTTTTTATTCAAGCCTCTTCGTGGTCCCGAAGCCGGACGGCTCAGTCAGACCAATCTTAAATCTGAAATCCCTCAATTTCTTCCTAAAGAAATTCAATTTCAAGATGGAATTTCTCAGGGCAGTGATCTCCAGTCCGGAGGACGGAGATTTCATGGTTTTGGTAGACATAAAGGATGCCTACTTACATGTTCCCATTTAGCCACTGCCTCAAGCTACCTAAGGTTTGCAATTCAGGATTGTCATTACCAATTTCAGACATTGCCGTTTGGTCTGTCCACGGCTCCGAGGATTTTCACCAGGGTGATGGCGGAAATTATGGTTCTCCTTCGCAAGCAAGGAGTCACAATTATCCCGTACTTGGATGATCTCCTGATAAAGGCGAGATCCAGGGACCAGTTGGTGCAAAACATTGCACTCTCCCTGACAGTTCTTCAACAACATGGTTGGCTCCTAAACTTGCCAAAATCGCAGTTGGTCCCAATGACGCGGTTGTTGTTTTTGGGAGTCATACTGTTAGGCGCCGGGGTCCGCTTGATGGTCTGCGCGGCCCGGCGCCTAGCAACTAGAGACGCCGTGCACGTACAGCCGCCGGCTCCCTAGCAACGCTAGACGCCGGGCGCGCTGAGCCGCACGGACCCTAGCAACGGGGACGCCACTGGCGGACCGCGTTCCCCGTTGCTAGGCTTTAGGAAATTAAGATATTCACCTGCTCTCTGGCCGTGCAGCAAGGCAGCTGCACGGCATTTATTCTAATCAGCCTTTAGCAGCTGATTGGAGGACTCCTTGTTAAATACACTCCCAGGGCTTCTCACAGACGCCGGTAATAGCTTCCTGCATGCTGCCTTTGTTTGCTGAGAGTCTGTTTCCAGTCCTGCTGTATCCGGTCATTCCAGTCCGCAGAAGTCCGGTATTCGGGAGTTGTCATCTCATCCCAAGAGGTCGTTTGGTTCCCTGGAGTCCTGACTGATCACCGTTTTATATCCAGTGGTGTTCGTGAGTTGCGGCTCTGCCGTGTGTTGCGGCTCAGCCGCTTTACCTTTTATATTTTGTGTTTGGAGCATTTGCGGAGGGTTCCGCTTCCACAAGTCCTCTCTGGTACTTGGCGGTGCCGGGTAGGAGAATTGGACAAGTGGATATTTTGGTTGTCCTTTTTCCTGGCGGTTTCTCCGCACATATTATAGTTTTGAGTTTGCTTAGCCCCTGGCCTGGTTGTTTATTTAGAGGGCCCCTTGTTATCACCCTGTCTCGGGTTTCCCTTTGTCTCTCATTAAGACCGGGGGGCATCGAAGTTGGGCAGACATAATCCGCCCTTCAAACGCGGCTGCCAAGGGCTCAAGAAACCATAGTCTCACAGGGGATTTCTGACAACACGGGTGAGACAACAGAGTTAGGGCGCCAGGGGCTATTTTCCTGTCCTGCTCCCTTCCCCAGCATTCCGTTCCAGTGCTCCAGTCCTTGCCATAAGATCTTCTCTGACCAGAGTGCTGGAATCATAACATTATTACCGGCCATACCAAAACTTAAAATTAAACGGGGTTTAATTTTTTCTCATTCAGTTTTGTGAGAGTTTATCGGCCTCATGAATCCAACAGGTTTAGGGCCAAATTCTGGTCAGCTCTTAGTCAGCCAGATTCAAGAACTTACTCAGATGGTTCAGGATCTTTCTCTTCGGGTGAAGTCGCAGGAAGATCTTTTGCGAGCTTCCCCAAGGGTAGTCCCTGAACCAAAGATGCATTTGCCTGACCGTTTTTCTGGTGATAGAAAAGAGTTTTTTAATTTTAAAGAATCCTGTAAACTTTATTTTCGTTTAAGACCGACTTCCTCGGGTACTGAATCTCAGCGGGTCGGGTTTATTATTTCTTTGCTCCAGGGGGATCCTCAGACCTGGGCATTTGGTTTAAGAGCAGAGGATCCGGCATTGTTGTCAGTTGACGCTTTTTTTGAGTCTTTAGGGCTCTTGTATGATGACCCTGATAGAGAGGCGTCCGCTGAAAGTCAGTTGCGCGCTCTCAGACAGGGTAGAAATCCTGCAGAGGTTTATTGTACGGAGTTTCGCCGTTGGTCGAACGACTGTGGCTGGAATGACCCAGCCCTGCGCAGTCAGTTTCGCCTCGGCTTATCAGAGTCTATAAAAGACAGTCTCCGTCAGTACCCCGCTCCTGAGACTCTCGATAAACTCATGGAGCTTTCTATTAAGATTGATCGTCGTCTCAGAGAGCGGAGGGCTGAAAAAGGAGCACCTGTAAGGTCAAGTCCGTGTGTATATTCCATTCCTGAAGACGTAGAGGAGACCATGCAGATGGGTCTCTCCCGGCTGTCTCCTGAAGAAAGAGCCAGAAGGCAAAATTCTGGTCTTTGTCTGTACTGTGGGGGTAAGGGACATTTTGCTCGTAATTGTCCGAACAAGTCGGGAAACGCTTTGACCAGGTGAATTGTGAGGGGGTTCACCTAGGTCTGCAGCTTATCTCCTCGAATAACTCCCTTTTAGTCCCAGTTAAAGTTTCCTTTGGCAGCCTCAGTTCTTCGGTGTCGGCTTTTGTTGACAGTGGAGCTGCAGGAAACTTTATGGATTTAACTTGGGCTAAGGCCTTAGGCATTCCTCAGTTACCTTTGGGTAGGTGTGTCACCATGCATGGCTTAGATGGGAGTCCGCTGTCTAATGGGATTATTTCTCTCCGTACACCCCCTGTACTACTTACAGTAGGAGCTCTACATTCCGAGAAAATCGAGTTCTTTCTTACACATTGCCCAGCAGTTCCAGTTGTTCTGGGTCACCCTTGGCTGGCCTTTCATAATCCCACCATTGATTGGCGGTCGGGGGAGATTTCACATTGGGGTACTTTTTGTGATAAGGAATGTATCACGTTTCCAGTCAGAGTAGCAGCTATCATTCCAGAACTCATTCCGGTGGAATACCAGGAGTTTGCTGATGTTTTCTCCAAAGGCAATGCGGACATTCTGCCTCCCCATCGGCCTTATGATTGTGCTATTGAGTTAATTCCTGGTGCCGCATTGCCAAAGGGAAGATTATATGCATTATCCGGGCCAGAAACTGCGGCTATGAATGATTATGTAAATGAGAGCCTTGAGAAAGGATTTATTAGACCATCAAAATCTCCTTTAAGTGCAGGCTTCTTCTTTGTGGAGAAAAAGGATGGCTCGCTTAGACCTTGCATTGATTTTAGAGCCCTGAATAAGATCTCAGTTAAAAACACCTATCCTTTGCCGTTGATTTCTGTACTCTTTGATCAGTTACGTTCTGCTGTGATTTTTTTCTAAAATTGACCTTAGAGGAGCGTACAACCTCATCCGAATTAAATCTGGAGATGAGTGGAAAACGGCCTTCAGTACTCAGTCGGGTTACTACGAATACCTGGTGATGCCGTTCGGCCTGTCCAATGCTCCGGCAGTTTTTCAAGACCTCATTAACGATGTGCTCCGTGACTTCCTAGGGAAATTCGTGGTCGTTTACTTAGACGACATCCTGATTTTTTCTAAATCAATGGAACAACATGTTACCCAGGTGCGTCTGGTTCTTCAAAAGTTATGTGAGAATCATTTATATGCCAAGCTGGAGAAGTGTGAGTTTCATGTCACGGAAGTATCTTTTTTAGGGTACATAATTTCCCCTCAGGGATTTTCCATGGAACCAAAGAAACTCCAGGCCATCCTTAGTTGGGCGCAACCCACCAATTTAAAAGCAATTAAGCGTTTTTTAGGGTTTGCGAATTATTATAGGAGGTTCATTCATTCTGTTTCTGACCTGGTTGCTCCCATTGTAGCTCTGACAAAGAAAGGAGCGGATCCTACCAACTGGTCGCGTGAAGCTGAGTTGTCCTTCCGGGCCTTGAAACAAGCCTTTGTCTCGGCTCCAGTCCTCAGACATCCTAATCCGGAATTGCCCTTTGTGGTGGAGGTTGATGCCTCGGAGGTTGGAGTGGGGGCTATCCTTTCTCAAAAGGATCCGGAGTCTCTGGAATTACATCCTTGTGCCTTTATGTCCAGGAAATTCTCCTCCGCTGAATCCAACTATGACGTTGGTAATCGGGAGTTACTGGCGGTAAAATGGGCTTTCGAGGAGTGGAGGCATTGGCTGGAGGGAGCAAAACATACTATTTCGGTATTGACTGACCATAAGAACCTGCAATACATTGAATCGGCTAAGCGGCTTAATGCCCGGCAGGCACGTTGGGCATTATTTTTTACGCGTTTCAAATTTATAATCACTTTCAGGCCTGGTTCCAAGAATACTAAGGCTGATGCCCTGTCACATAGCTTTCTTCCGGTTCACAATAACAATCCTGTTACCCCCATACTTCCATCTTCGGTCATCTGGGCGGGCCTCACACAAGATTTATTTACCCAGTTAAAACAGCTTCAACACCAAGCTCCTAGAATTACTCCTGCTGGTTGTCTTTACGTCCCTGAGTTTTTGAGAGTTACTGTTTTAACGGAATTCCATGATAACAAAGTTTCAGGGCATCCAGGAGTCTCTAAGACATTGGAGTTAGTCTCTCGCTCAGTATGGTGGCCTGGTCTTTCTAAAGACGTCAAGGAATTTGTTTATTCATGTCAGGTTTGTGCACAGCATAAGGTTCCCCGTTCCTTGCCCATCGGGCAACTTATGCCCTTAAATGTTCCTCTCAGGCCGTGGTCTCATATTTCCATGGATTTTGTGGTTGACCTTCCCCTTTCAGCCGGATTCCGAGTCATATGGGTGGTAGTGGACCGTTTTAGTAAAATGGCTCATTTTATTGCTCTTCCCCGATTGCCTTCTGCCCAAGGGTTGGCAGTTTTGTTTCTCCGCCATGTATTCAGGCTTCATGGGTTGCCTACTGATATTGTTTCTGATCGGGGTCCACAATTCATCGCACAATTCTGGAAATGTTTTTGTGCCTCATTGAAGATGAAATTGTCGTTAACATCCGGTTACCACCCACAATCCAACGGGCAAACCGAACGAGTTAACCAATCATTGAAACAATATTTGCGCTTGTATTCAGCCAAACTCCAGAATGATTGGTCCGAGTTTCTTCCGTTGGCTGAATTTGCTTACAATAATTCTTGTCATTCCTCCACTAAAGAGTCTCCATTCTTTTCAGTTTTTGGTTTTCACCCCAGAGCTAATTCTTTTTTTCATCATTCCTCAGTCTCCTCGCTTACCTTAACCTCCCATCTCAGAGCCATTTGGAAAAAGGTGCACCTTGCTCTCAGAAAAGCGGCCTTTCGAGAGAAGAAATTTTCTGACAGGCTCCGACGTCCTTGCACTTTTAAGGTGGGAGATAGGGTGTGGTTGTCGACTCGCAACATCAGGCTTCGACAATCCTCAGCTAGACTGGGACCCAAATTTATTGGGCCATTTCTTATTATTAAAAGAGTCAACCCAGTTGCCTTTCGGTTACGTTTACCAAGATCTCTCAGGATTGGAAATACGTTTCATTGTTCCCTGTTGAAACAATACGTTTCTTCCAGTAGATTTCCTCGGAAGATCTCTCAGGGTAGATCTCCAGTGGATGTACAGGGACAACAGGAGTTCTTGGTAGAGAAGGTTCTCGATTCCAAATTGTCCCGGGATCGGCTGTATTTTCTGGTTCACTGGAAAGGCTATGGTCTGGAGGAAAGGTCTTGGGTCCTGGATAAGGATCTTCATGCCCCGAGGCTCAAGAGGGCATTTTTTCGTGAATTTCCTCAGAAACCTGGCTTTAGGGGTTCCTTGACCCCTCCTCAAGGGGGGGGGGTACTGTTAAGCGCCGGGGTCCGCTTGATGGTCTGCGCGGCCCGGCGCCTAGCAACTAGAGATGCCGTGCACGTACAGCCGCCGGCTCCCTAGCAACGCTAGACGCCGGGCGCGCTGAGCCGCACGGACCCTAGCAACGGGGACGCCACTGGCGGACCGCGTTCCCCGTTGCTAGGCTTTAGGAAATTAAGATATTCACCTGCTCTCTGGCCGTGCAGCAAGGCAGCTGCACGGCATTTATTCTAATCAGCCATTAGCAGCTGATTGGAGGACTCCTTGTTAAATACACTCCCAGGGCTTCTCACAGATGCCGGTAAAAGCTTCCTGCATGCTGCCTTTGTTTGCTGAGAGTCTGTTTCCAGTCCTGCTGTATCCGGTCATTCCAGTCCGCAGAAGTCCGGTATTCGGGAGTTGTCATCTCATCCCAAGAGGTCGTTTGGTTCCCTGGAGTCCTGACTGATCACCGTTTTATATCCAGTGGTGTTCGTGAGTTGCGGCTCTGCCGTGTGTTGCGGCTCAGCCGCTTTACCTTTTATATTTTGTGTTTGGAGCATTTGCGGAGGGTTCCGCTTCCACAAGTCCTCTCTGGTACTCGGCGGTGCCGGGTAGGAGAATTGGACAAGTGGATATTTTGGTTGTCCTTTTTCCTGGCGGTTTCTCCGCACATATTATAGTTTTGAGTTTGCTTATCCCCTGGCCTGGTTGTTTAGTTAGAGGGCCTCTTGTTATCACCCTGTCTCGGGTTTCCCTTTGTCTCTCATTAAGACCGGGGGGCATCGAAGTTGGGCAGACATAATCCGCCCTTCAAACGCGGCTGCCAAGGGCTCAAGAAACCATAGTCTCGCAGGGGATTTCTGACAACACGGGTGAGACAACAGAGTTAGGGCGCCAGGGGCTATTTTCCTGTCCTGCTCCCTTCCCCAGCATTCCGTTCCAGTGCTCCGGTCCTTGCCATAAGATCTTCTCTGACCAGAGTGCTGGAATCATAACACATACTGGACACAGAAGAGGTTTTCTTCCAGTGGAAAGGCTATGGAGATCCAGAGTCTGGTCAAACAAATTCTGAAACCAGCAAGAGTGTTAATCCATCAATGCATTCAGTTGCTGGGGAAGATGGTTGTGGCCTACGAGGCCATTCAGTTTGGCAGGTTCCATGCCAGAGTGTTCCAGTGGGACCTGTTGGACAATTGGTCCGGATCCCACCTACACATGCAACGGAGGATAATCCTGTCTTCCAAGACCAGAATCTCACTCCATTGGTGGCTGCACAGTTCTCACCTCCTAGAGGGGCGATGGTTCGGGATCCAGGACTGGATCCTAGGGACCACAGATGCAACCCTCCGAGGCTGGGGAGCAGTCACACAGGGGGAAAACGTCCAAGGAAGATGGTCAAGTCAGGAAAGTTGTCTCCACATAAATGTTCTGGAGTTAAGGGCCATTTAATAACTGCAGACACAGTACACACTGGGACGGGTGCCCAGCATCCTCAACAGACTAAGAGAAAAGGATTTACCGGTAGGTATTAAAATCCTATTTTCTCTAACGTCCTAGAGGATGCTGGGGACTCCGTAAGGACCATGGGGATAGACGGGCTCCACAGAGTTCATGATCTTCACTGAGGTAGCGTACAGCACTGCAGCTTTGCGCCATTGCTCCCATACACCTCACATACTCCGGTCACTGTAAGGGTGCAGGGCGCAGGGGGGGCGCCCTTGGCAGCAATATAAACCTCTTTTTGGCAAAAATATAACATATATACAGCTGGGCACTGTATATATGTATGAGCCCCCACCAATTTTACAGTTTAAGTGGGACAGAAGCCCGTCGCCGAGGGGGCGGGGCTTCTCCCTCAGCACTCACCAGCGCCATTTTTTCTCCACAGCACCGCTGAGAGGAAGCTCCCCGGACTCTCCCCTGCTTATACCACGGTAGAGAAGAGGGTTGAAAAGAGAGGGGGGGCACATAATTCGGCGCAAATTACATACAGCAGCGCTACTGGACAAACATTAAGTTACTGTGTTATTCCTGGGTTATATAGCGCTGGGGAGTGTGCTGGCATACTCTCTCTCTGTCTCTCCAAAGGGCCTTGTGGGGAAACTGTCTTCAGAAAAAGTATTCCCTGTGTGTGTGGTGTGTCGGTACACGTGTGTCGACATGTCTGAGGAAGAAGGCTATATTAGAGAGGAGCGGGAGCAAATGAATGTGGTGTCTCCGCTGATACCTGATTGGATGGATATGTGGAATGTTTTAAATGCTAGTGTAAACTCATTGTACAAAAGATTAGACAAGGCTGAAGCTTTGGGACAGTCAGGGACTCAACCCATGCCTGATCCTATGTTGCAGGGACTGTCAGGGTCTCATAAGCGCCCACTATCCCAGATTGTTGACACAGATACCGACACGGATTCTGACTCCAGTGTCGATTACGATGATGCAAAGTTACAGCCAAAATTGGCAAAATCCATTCGATATATGATTATGGCAATAAAAGATGTTTTGCACATCACAGAGGAACCCCCTGTCCCTGACAAGAGGGTACATATGTACAAGGGAAAGAAGCCTGAGGTAACCTTTGAGGGGGTCACACGAGCTGAACGAGTTATGTGAAAAAGCTTGGGAATCTCCAGATAAAAGACTGCAGATTTCCCAGAGGATTCTTATGGCGTATCCTATTCCATCAACGGATAGGTTACGATGGAAATCCTCCCGTAGGATGGACAAAGCATTAACACGCACAGCTACAGTTGGAAAATCCAATTTTTTACCTTATGTTCCCTCACAGCATAAGAAAGCTCCGCATTATCAAATGCAGTCCTTTCGGTCACAAAGAAACAAGAAAGTGCAAGGTGCGTCCTTTCTTGCCAGAGGTAGGGGCAGAGGAATAAAGCTGCACAACACAGCTAGTTCCCAGGAACAAAAGTCCTCCCCGGCCTCTACAAAATCTACCTCATGACGCTGGGGCTCCACTGGCAGAGTCCGGCCCATGTGATGTCATGCAGCTGCTCTGACCACGCCTCCTGTTTCTCCGTTGCCGACCCCATTTTGAAACCGTGCCCCCGCACCGCTCCATCTCTGACTTGGAAATGGAGTGTTGTTGACCCCCCTCCCCCCCCCCCCTTCACCGATTCACAGGCAGAGGTGATCGCATTATCTGCGGGGTGCCGCAGAAAATGCAGGCGTATGCTCTTAGCAGTTTTTGCAGTTGGATTGCGATCCAACCTGAATCAGGCCCCATTACCTATCACAATGCACTGCGGGTAGTACAAAATGGGGTTAATATAGGAGAAAAAACCCCAGAGCTGTGCTCCTTAACTGTCCCTGGTGGCTAGTGGAGCGGCTGCCCAGTAATCAGTGTCCACGCCAGTGCGCACACGGCCCGCCCCCATCAGCGGCCTCGTGATCCCGGAGGGCGGTGTGTGTGTGACTGACCTTAGGAAGAAACCGGAGCCTCCGCTGCAGTGACCCAGCAACCGGGGCACGGGAGTATACTGCGCCACTGGGAGTGATGGAGCTGCAGTAAAGAGGTCTATTAGACCTAGCCTGCTGCAGCCCTTGTAGATTCTTATAAAAAAAGTTCTTCTTTTCTTTCCAAAATTAATAGCTAAGAATAGGCAGCCTGAGGCAGCCCCCTGTTAAGTGGCCTGCTACTGAAGGAACCAACTACAAACTGAGCTCCCTGTTCATGGAAGCGAGGTTATAGAGGAGGGGGCGCTGAGCATCTTGGGAACAGTCAAAAGCTTTGAGCCTGTTGGTGCCTCAGATCAAGATCCTACTCTGGTGTACATATACAATGTGAATCCTTGTGGAGTCCAGTGTACCCCACAGAAGAAATGAATGCGTCACACCCATTGGCAGCAACATTAGAATAGCTGCTGATGGGCACAATTGAGAAAGGAAGGGGGGAAAACATTTGAATCCAGCAAATATATGTAATTTGAATATGTAATTTGTACCTTCCTACTTTAAAATGTAATGGATGAACCTCACCCAGTGAGAACTATCTTCATGATCAAGAGATCTCATATGCAAGATAAGTAAGTGTTGGGATAGGGCTGTGGAGGGCGGCTGCTCGGGCACACCCCTGTCAAGTTAAGGAGATTCAACTGAGGAAGCACAAGGGAACTCTTATCTGGGAACAACAACTGCAGGGAGAACACATTTTCAGACGAATGTGGGAGGGCAGAAGGCTGCCTAATACTGAAGCACCCCCAAACAACAAACCAAATGCAACAACTACTGCAAGCATTCCTGGGGGAAGGCCTGCAGCAGATGGATTTGCATATAGTGATGTCATCCAAGCAGTGGGCATAGTTGGCTGCAACCCTCGTCTGCATATGAAAAGAGAAAAGGGTCACGCAGGGCATGGCGGCCTTTGTGGGGTTGCGCTTGGATGACCCCTAAATCGCTTTATACACCCCCACCCCCCATCAGTGTGGGCTCATGTTGGCCATGCCCCAGCCCCTGAAGCATTCAAGCTGATTTCTTGCAGCAGCTGGACCCAGAAACAGCTCCAGAGTTGCTCTACAAGACAAGTAAAAGGGTGTGAGCCCTGCAGCACCACCTGTAGTTTGCATACACACATATATAGGACAGCATCTCTTATATGCCCCAGGGTCAATAAAATAGTATCCTTATCTAGGGTATCCATCCCCTCAGATAAGGTATCCGTCCATGCCGCTACAGCACTACACACCCAGGCCGACGCAATTGCCGGTCTGAGTAAGGTACCTGAATGTGTATAAATGGACTTCAGGGTAATCTCCTGTTTGCGGTCAGCAGACTCTTTGAGGGTAGCCGTATACTGGGACGGGAGGGCTACCTTCTTGGATAAGCGTGTTAATGCTTTGTCCACCCTAGGGGAGGATTCCCATCGTAACCTATCCATTGATGGGAAAGGATACGCCATAAGAATCCTTTTGGAAATCTGCAGTCTTTTATCTGGAGATTCCCAAGCTTTTTCACATAACTCGTTCAGCTCGTGTGACCCCCTCAAAGGTTACCTCAGGCTTTTTCACCTTGTACATATGTACCCTCTTGTCAGGGACAGGGGGTTCCTCTCTGATGTGCAAAACATCTTTTATTGCCATAATCATATATCGAATGGATTTTGCCAATTTTGGCTGTAACTTTGCATCATCGTAATCGACACTGGAGTCAGAATCCGTGTCTGTATCTGTGTCAACAATCTGGGATAGTGGGCGCTTATGAGACCCTGACAGTCCCTGCAACATAGGATCAGGCATGGGTTGAGACCCTGACTGTCCCAAAGCTTCAGCCTTGTCTAATCTTTTGTGCAATGAGTTTACACTAGCATTTAAAACATTCCACATATCCATCCAATCAGCTGTCGGCGGAGACACCACATTCATTTGCTCCTGCTCCTCTCTAATATAGCCTTCTTCCTCAGACATGTCGACACACGTGTACCGACACACCACACACACAGGGAATGCTTTTTCTGAAGACAGTTTCCCCACAATGCCCTTTGGAGAGACAGAGAGAGAGTATGCCAGCACACACCCCAGCGCTATATAACCCAGGAATACACAGTAACTTAATGTTTGCCCAGTAGTACTGCTGTATGTAATTTGCGCCAAATTATGTGCCCCCCCCTCTTTTCAACTCTCTTGTCTACCGTGGTATAAGCAGGGGAGAGTCCGGGGAGCTTCCTCTCAGCGGTGCTGTGAAGAAAAAATGGCGCTGGTGAGTGCTGAGGGAGAAGCCCCGCACCCTCGGCGGCAGGCTTCTGTCCCGCTTAAACTGTAAAATTGGCGGGGGCTCATACATATATACAGTGCCCCGCTGTATATGTGTTATATTTTTGCCAAAAAGAGGTTTATATTGCTGCCCAGGGTGCCCCCCCCCCCTGCGCCCTGCACCCTTACAGTGACCGGAGTGTGTGAGGTGTATGGGAGCAATGGCGCACAGCTGCAGTGCTGTGCGTTACTTCAGTGAAGATCATGAAGTCTTCTGCCGCCTCTGAAGTCTTCTTTTCTTCTCATACTCACCCGGCTTCTATCTTCCGGCTCTGCAAGGGGGACGGAGGCGCGGCTCTGGGACGGACGGCGAGGGTGAGATCCTGCGTACCAATCCCTCTGGAGCTAATGGTGTCCAGTAGCCTAAGAAGCTGGACCTTGCAACTCAGAGAGTAGGGCTGCTTCTCTCCCCTCAGTCCCTCGATGAGGGAGTCTGTTGCCAGCAGTGCTCCCTGAAAATTAAAAACCTAACAAAATACTTTCTGTCAGAAAGCTCAGGAGAGCTCCTGAAAAGCACCCAGTCTCCACTGGGCACAGTATCAAACTGAGGTCTGGAGGAGGGGCATAGAGGGAGGAGCCAGTGCACACCCAGAACTAAAGTCTTTCTTAAAGTACCCATGTCTCCTGCGGAGCCTATCTATCCCCATGGTCCTTACGGAGTCCCCAGCATCCTCTAGGACGTTAGAGAAAATAGGATTTTAATACCTACCGGTAAATCCTTTTCTCTTAGTCCGTAGAGGATGCTGGGCACCCGTCCCAGTGCGTACTGTGTCTGCAGTTATTAAATGGCCCTTAACTCCAGAACATTTATGTGGAGAAAACTTTCCTGACTTGACCATCTTCCTTGGATGTTTTCCCCCTGTGTGACTGCTCCCCAGCCTCGGAGGGTTGCATCCATGGTCCCTAGGATCCAGTCCTGGATCCCGAACCATCGCCCCTCTAGGAGGTGAGAACTGTGCAGCCACCAATGGAGTAAGATTCTGGTCTTGGAAGACAGGATTATCCTCCGGTGAATGTGTAGGTGGGATCCGGACCACTTGTCCAACAGGTCCCACTGGAACACTCTGGCATGGAACCTGCCAAACTGAATGGCCTCGTAGGCCGCAACCATCTTCCCCAGCAACAGAATGCATTGATGGATTAACACTCTTGCTGGTTTCAGAATTTGTTTGACCAGACTCTGGAACTCCATAGCCTTTCCACTGGAAGAAAGCCTCTTCTGTGTCCAGTATGACTCCCAGAAACAACAACCGCGTCATTGGGACCAACTGCGATTTTGGCAAGTTTAGGAGCCAACCATGTTGTTGAAGAACTGTCAGGGAGAGTAGATGTTTTGCACCAACTGGTCCCTGGATCTCGCCTTTATCAGGAGATCATCCAAGTACGGCATAATTGTGACTCCTTGCTTGTGAAGGAGAACCATCATTTCCACCATCACCCTGGTGAAAATCCTCAGAGCCGTGGACAGACCAAACGGCAACGTCTGAAATTGGTAATGACAATCCTGAATTGCAAACCTCAGGTAGCTTGATGCAGTGGCTAAACGGGAACATGTAATTAGGCAACCTTATGTCTACCAAAACCATGAAATCTCCTTCCTCCGGACTGGAGATCCCTACCCTGAGAGATTCCATCTTGAAATTGAATTTCTTTAGGTAGAAATTGAGGGATTTCAGATTTAAGATTGGTCTGACTGAGCCGTCCGGCTTCGGGAGCACGAAGAGGCTTGAATAAAAACCTTCTCCCTGCTGACTAAGGCCGATTTGAACAATCGGTGAGGGGGAACGTCTTGAAACCCCAGTTTGTACCCTTGTGACACTATTTGTAAAACCCACGAGTCCAGGTCCAAATTAATCCAGAACTGACTGAAGTGTTTTAGACGTGCCCCCACTGGTGTGGGCTCCTGCAAGAGAGCCCCAGCGTCATGCAGTGGATTTGGCAGAAGCAGAGGACGAACTCTGCTCCTGCGATCTTGAAGAGGCTACAGACCTCTTCCCTCTTCTCCTTCCTCTAATGCAAAGAAAGGGGAATCTTAACTTCTTGCATATCTATTGGGACAAAATGACTGCGTTAGACAATGATGCGTCTTCATCCGTTGAGAGGGAACATAGGGCAAGAAGGTTGACTTACCTGCGGGAGCTGCCGAGATCAAATTAACTAGGCCGTTGCCAAACAAGGCTTCACCTTCATAGGGAAGAGACTCCCTTTCTTCTTGGAGTCAGCATCAGCATTCCCTTGGTGAATCCACACTGCCCTCCTATCCGAGACTGCCATGAAATTGGCCCGTGAACTCAAGAGTCCTATATCCCTTGCAGTTGTAAGTATGCTGCAGTGTCCTTGATATGATCCAACGTAAGGAGTATCCCATCTCTCCAAGATATCTATATCGGAAGACAAGGTATTCGACCAATTCTTGAATACTACTACTCACCCATGCGCATGTAATGGCAGGTCTAAGTAATGTACCCGTGGTTACATAACTAGAAATAATGTAGCTTCCTGCATACGATCTGCTGGATTTGTGACAGGGCCCCGTGCAGAACAGGGGGTGACTCCCACTTTATTCTGTCCGCAGCAGGAAATGAATAAACAATCGGAAACCTTTTGGGGATTTGAAACCATCTTGTCGAGCTGGCCCAGACTTTCTCAAACAGAGATGGAGGAACGTTACATCAGCTTTCATTATATATCTATATTTACATACATATAGACCCCTTTGTCAGGAACAGCAGGGTCCTCAGTGATGTTAATATGTCCTTAATATCCACAATCATGTACTGAATGCTCCTTGCCAATATTGGATCTAATCAGGAAATATTATGGTCGACATAGGAATCAGTATCCGAGTCAGTATCAGTGTGTAGTAACATTTTTGCGGGCCTGAGGGAAAAGAAGCATAGCCATGAACATCACATCTATTCTCTACGTCTGTGTCTGGGACACAGATTTATCCAACCTCACTCTGATATTATTGAAACTTTCACCCAGTCAGTTATTGGTGGTGCCAACAGGGCCACCATCATATGTCTGCATTCCTAATATAGTTTCCTCTTGGGAAAAACATTCAGCCACCGACATGTTGACACACATGTACCAAGTACCCACAGACACATCAGCTTATGGGGGATAGACCTACAGTAAATCTGTCAGAGGGACAGAGAGGATTTTTTAGCTCACAACCCAGCGCCAAAAGTACACAGTCTGGGAAATAATAAACTCTATAGTGATAGACTTGTAACGCTCTATAGATGTGCTGGTGAGGTGAGGAAGAAGCCCCGCCGCTGTAATGGCACGCTTCTGTCCCGCTCAGAAACAAATAATTAATTACGCTGGCGGGGTAAGGACAGTGCCCAGGCACTAATGTCCACTTTTGCAGCCTTTTGTGAGGAATTTATGCTGCCCAGGGTGCCCCCCCCCACCCACCCACATGCCCTGCACCCTGCAGTGCCTGTGTTTGTGTGGAAGCATGGCGCACAGCATTCCGCTCGCTGCGTGGTACCTCAGAATGCCGTCACTGGAGAAGAAGTCTTCTGTTCTTCTGCTACTCGCCTGTCTTCTGACTTCTGGCTCTGTAAGGGGGTGATGGCAGGCTACGGGAGTGGGCATCTAGGCGTACCCAGCGATCAGCACCCTCAGGAGCTAATGGTGTCCTGTCAGCCAGAAGCAGAGCCATTGAACTCACTAGAAGTTGGTCATACTTCTCTCCCCTAAGTTCCACGAAGCAGGGAGACTGTTGCCAGCAGCCTCCCTGAAAATAAGAAAAACTAACATAAGTCTTTTCAGAGAAACTCAGTAGAGCTCCCCTGTAGTGCATCCAGTCTCACTGGGCACAATTCTAAAACTGGAGTCTGGAGGAGGGGCATAGAGGGAGGAGACAGTTCACACCCTTTGAAAGTCTTAAAGTGCCCATGTCTCCTGCGGATCCCGTCTATACCCCATGGTTCTTAATGTGATCCCAGCATCCTCTAGGACGTATGAGAAAACAAATAACGCACACACGAGGAGGAGAGAACAAAGGAAGCTATAAGGAGGGGAGGGGAGGGGAGGGGGGGGGGGAGGTAAGGTAGTAAAGGGATATTGGATAAACTACAACCTTATACATATTCATTAATGTACCAGTAGTTAGAAGTAGAAGAGCTCTAACAGAAACCACAAAGCTTATCTAAAGCCACACCACGCTGGATATGCCCAATCTCATTTGATCTTTGAAGCAAAGCAGTATTGGACTTTGTTACTACCAAGCAGTCTCCCATCCATGTATTATCAGATTATTTAGGTGTTTTTAAACTACCAACACCCTTTTCTTGGTACTGTACATTTAATTTTTACACATATTCTTTTATGTACCAGAAGTTAGAAGTAGAAGAGCTCTAACAGAAACCACGAGGTCATCTACAGCCACAGCACACTGGATTTGCCCAATCTCTCCTGATCATGGAAGCTGAGCAGTGTTGGTCCTGGTTTTAGTACTTGGATGGGAGACCACCAGGAAATACCAGGAGCTGTGTGTATTTTTACAATACCAACACCGTTCTCTTGATGCATTCCATTTTGAAACATTGGGGCAGATCTATTAAGCCTGGTGAACTGATAAAGTGCAAGGTGATAAAGTACCAGCCAGTCAGCTCCTAACTGTCATTTTTCAAACCCAGCCTGTGACATGGCAATTAGGAGCTGATTGGCTGGTACTTTATCACCATGCAAATTATCATTTCACCAGGTTTAATAAATCAAAACAAAAGAAGTACAGATAGCGCTTGCAGATTTATTATTATAAATTTATTAATTAACTATTATCTCAATGATAATTCTTCACTAGTACTATTATAGTACCAAGGATATAGATTAATAAAAAAAAAAATATCTTTCCCTTGCCTTGACAACAAATTTACATATATAAAAAAACTAAAACCACATTGACATCAATTAATAATATATAAGAAAATGCTCTGCTCCACAAATTGGTTTAGCTAGCCCTCTTAGTACAGAAAGAGATACAATAGTTTCAATGAGTCCCAGTGTTTCACTTAACTGCTACAACTGCAACAGCTGAGTCCAATATCTGGTTACTTAGTTTCATTTAGTTTACTGCTGTTTCCTTTCTTTGGTGATGGTAATCTCATGTGCTTTCTCTGAGACCAATCTTGTTATGCCCCTTCCCCACAAGGCATGCGCCTTTTGTCCATATTGCAAAAATGGAATATGGAATAGGGCTTGCTTTCAATCATATATAGTACGTATAGTATTTAGCAGCTTTTTTGTCCACTTTAAATGACGCTGATCAGATTAACAGCAATTTCATCGTGAAGCAGTAGGATTAATGGATATAGTCACAGTTTTTATAAGACATGGCCATGTTAAGTTTTAATTACCACTCCGCCTCAGGTTTCCGTCTTTGTAACCCTCCCGGCTCTGGTGCTAATTTACCGTTCCAAACGAGCCTTATCCGGAGATACGTCCAAAGTCCTCCTGATGCTCGGCGTGAGTGGTAGATTAGGTTGTCACTGGCAGGTGCAAATACAGTAGGTGTTTCTCAGGTTTAATAAATCGTCCGCTTATTCATTTATGTACGAGTAGTTAGAAGTAGAAGAACTCTAACAGAAACCACTAAGCTCATCTACAGCCACACCACACTGTATATGCCCAATATCACCTGATCTTAGGCCTGGTTTGTTCTTGGATGTGAGACCACCTGGGAATACCAGGTGCTGTAGGTAGTTTTATACTACCAACACCGTTCTCTTGATGCATTCTATTTTGAAACTTATTCATTGATGTAGAAGTTAGAAACAGCAAAAATCATCTACAGCCGCATCACACTGGATATGTCCAATCCAGTGGCGTAACTAGAAATTTTTCTCCCCCAAGCCAAAAAATTCTTCGGCGCCCCCCCCCCCCCCCTTCATGCTCCATAATTGGGAGCAAGAAAGGGATAAATATGCGCGCGCCTAAGGCGCGCGCGTCAAAAAAGGGGCGTGGTTTTGTTGGAGTGGGCGTGATTTCGCATAAAGGGGCGTGGCATTGCAGGAAAAGACTACCTTATACCCCAGTTTTGCAACCTGCACGCCCATACGTTGGCCACCACAGGAAAGAAAAATTATCCTGATTCATGCCCCTTACATTATTTGTCATTTTTCCTCCTTATAGTAATGCCCAGTATACATTATGCCACATACTGCAATGGCCCTTAGACATTATGCCGCACACAATAATGCACGACACAATATGCACACACTGTAATGCCCCCGACACATTATGCCACACACCGTAATGTCTGTGACACATTATGCCACACACCGTAATGCCTGTGACACATTATGACAGGAATCGCAATGCCCGTTATACATTATGCTACACACTGCAATGCCCCTGATACATTATAGCACATACAATGTCTGTGACACATTATGACACACACCGCAATGTCCGTGATACATTATGCCACACACTGCAATGCCCGATACATTATAGCACATACAATGCCTGTGACACATTATGCCACACACTGCAATGACCTTGAGACATTATACCACAATGCCCGTGATATAGTATACCATACACCGTAATGCCTGTGACACATACCGCAATGCCCTGCCCGTTATACCCTATGCCACACATCGCAATGCCCGTTATGTATTATGCCACACTGCAATGACCCTGAGACATTATACCACATACCACAATGCCCGTGATATAGTATACCACACACCGTAATGCCTGACACATTATGACACACACCGCAATGTCCGTGATACATTATGCCACACACTGCAATGACCCTGAGACATTATACCACATATCACAATGCCCGCGATATAGTATACCATACACCGTAATGCCTGCGACACATTATGACACACACCGCAATGTCCGTGATACATTATGCCACACACCGTAATGCCCATTACACATTAAGTCTACAGTAAGGCTTCTAATTACTTTTCAATTACCTGCTCGTTGTCAGGGGTTTCATGCACTGGGTGTCATGCTCGTTGCCAGGGGTTTCATGCTCTTGGTTCCATGCACGGTGCCAGGGGTTTTCATGCTCAGGGTGTCATGCTCGTTGCCAGGGGTTTCATGCACTGGGTGTCATGCTCGTTGCCAGGTGTTTCATGCACTGGGTGTCATGCTCGTTGCCAGATGTTTCATGCACTGGGTGTCATGCTCGTTGCTAGGAGGTAGTCTTTGTTGCTAGGGCAGTGCTCCCAGTGCCACATATGTCCCCAGTGCCAGATATTCCCCCACGGTGCCAGGTACTTACATGCCCCAGTGCCAAATATAGTCGTCCCCCCCATGTGCCAGGTACACATATGCCCCCAGTGCCAGATATTCCCCCCCAGTGCCATATATGCCCCCAGTGCCAGATATTCCCCCCAGTGCCATATATGCCCCCCGTGCCATATATGCCCCCAGTGCCAGATACCCCCCCCCAGTGCCATATATGCCCCCAGTGCCAGATATTCCCCCCAGTGCCATATATGCCCCAGTGCCAGATATCCCCCCCAGTGCCAGATATGCCCCCAGTGCCAGATATTCCCCCCAGTGCCAGAAATGCCCCAGTGCCAGATATTCCTCCCCCCCCCGTGCCATATATGCCCCCAGTGCCAGATATTTACCCCCCCCCCCCCCCGCCGTCGCTTTTTGGAGGGACACGGAGGGCACAGCTCGTCTCTCCTGTGTCCCTCCTGCTGCATCATCTCCGGCGGCCGCGGGTCTAATAGGGGGAAGTGCCGGTTCGTGAGCCAATTAGAGCTCACGGACGGCACTTCCCCCTATTAGACCCGCGGCCGCCGGAGATGATGCAGCAGGAGGGACACAGGGAGGCACGCTGTGTGCCCTCCGTGTCCCTCCAAAAAGCGGCGGAGGGAAGGAGACTGCAGACTGACATGCGGACGCTCGTCCGCATGTCAGTCTGCTGTAAATCAGTGGCGCCCCCGCAGCCCCTCGCCCCCAAGCCACCGCGAGGACTGCGGGGGCAGTAGTTACGCCACTGGTCCAATCTCATCTGATGATGGAAGCTAAGCAGTGTTGTGCCTGGTTTGTTTTTGGATTTCAAGTCCTGCCTTCTGGTTTGGCCACGGCACCTCGGATATTCACCAAGGTCATGGCCGTGATGACGACCCTTCACGATCAGAGAATCAGGATCCTGACAAATCTGGACGACTTGCTGATCCTGGTGAACTCCCAAGAGGTTCTCCACAGTTATCTGGAACTGGCGGTCCAATTCCTAAAAGTCCACGGGTGGCTATTCAACTGAAAAAAGTCCTCGCTGGTCCCTGCTCGGAACATTGTGCACCTAGGGGCACTGCTGGACACACACAGCCAACAATTGTTTCTGTCTCCAGAGAAAGTCCTGAAAATTCAGGACAGTATCGTCCTCTCTCGCCCAAGAGTGTTGATACACACGGCGATGCAAGTACTAGACCTCATGGTGTCGGCTTTCGATATGGTAGAGTACGCTCAATTTCATTACCGCCCTCTGCAGAGGTTAATCCTCTCCAAGTGGGACGGCCTGCCTCATCGGATGATGTCTCAAATGATCTCCTTGACTCCGGAGGTTCGTCTGACACTGAGCTGGTGGTTACAGGACCAACAGTTGAGCAGGGGCCATCCCTTCTGGATCTCCAACTGTGTCCTCCTGACAATGGATGCCAGTCTTTTGGGCTGGGCCATGGTGTTGGAGCAACACTTTCTCCAGGGTCGGTGGACCAGGGAGGAATCTCTCCTCCTGATATACATTCTGGAATTGCAGGCAGTGTTCAATTAATTGACACTGGCCCTGCCTCTAGTACAGAACAGGCCTGTTCAAGTACAATCTGACAACGCCACCACGGTAGTGTACACAAATCATCAAGGCGGCACTCGAAACTGCATGGCAAAGCTGGAAGTATCAAAAATCCTCCGTTGGGTAGAAAGTCATCTGACAGCAATATCGGCAGTGTTCATTCCCGGAGTCCTCAACTAGGAAGCGGATTTCCTCAGTCGTCAGGACGTTCACGCTGGAGAGTGGAGAGGCCGCAGCAGAAATGTCTGCACTGGTGTCAGTAGGTGACTGAGGCAGGGATGACTGGGAGATAGTGGGTGACTGAAGCATGTATGAGTGGGAGATAGTGGGTGACTGAGGCCGGGGTGACTGGGAGATAGTTGGTGACAGGGAGATAGTGGGTTACTGAGGGAGGGGTGATAGGAAGGGGTTGGGTAAGTATGGGAAGAAAGTGGGTGACAGGTATAATAAATGACTAAGGCAGGGGTGATAGGGAGATAGTGGATGACTGTGGCAGGGGTGACAGGGACAGTAAGAGACTGAGGCAGGGGTGACAGGGATAGTGGCTGACTGAGGCAGGGGTGACTGGGAGATAGTGGGTGACTGAGGCAGGGTTGACAGGGATAGTGGGTGACTGAAGCAGGGGTGATAGGGTGACAGTGGGTGACTAAAGCAGGGGTGACTGGTATAGTGGGTGACTGAGGCAGGGATCGCAGATATAGTGGTTGACTGAGGCAGCGGTGACTGGGAGATAGTGGGTAACTGAGGCAGGGGTGACAGGGAAAGTGTGTGACTCAGGCAGGGGTGATAGGGAGATAGTGGGCTGCATATCTCTGCCTCACTGCAGCAGCACATTCCTGCTTCAATGACAGCAGCACATCCCTACCTCACTTATAGCAGCACATCCCTGCCTCGCTGACAGCAGCACATCCCTGCCTCGCTGACAGCAGCACATCCCTGCCTCGCTGACAGCAGCACATCCCTGCTTCGCTGACAGCAGCACATCCCTGCTTCGCTGACAGCAGCACATCCCTGCTTCGCTGACAGCAGCACATCCCTGCCTCGCTGACAGCAGCACATCCCTGTCTCGCTGACAGCAGCACAGCACTGCTTCGCTGACAGCAGCACATCACTGCTTCACTACCAGCAGCACATCCCTGCCTCACTGGCAGCAGCACATCCCTGCCTTACTGACAGCTGTATATAGGGCCTAATTCAGACCTGATCCCTGCTGTGCATATTCACACAACAGGAGATCAGGTCTGAAGTGCGTGTGTGCTGGTGCCGCAGTGCACCGGCACATGCCAGAGATGCGATCAGCATCTCTGCCCAGTGAGCGCCTCTGCCTGATTGACAGGCAGAGGCGGTCACTGGGCAGGAGGAGTCGGGCCAGCGGCGTTGTGCCGCCATTTTGGGGGCACAGTCAGGACAACGCAGACATGACCGGACCGTATGGGGGCGGGCCGTGACGGCTGCGTGACCCGGACAGCAACGGGCCTTATTTACTAAAATCTCAGATAAATTTTATGGCATTTATGTGCAGTCTAGTTTGCACAGTTGATAGAGTGTTGATCTTGCACTATCAATGTAAGCCTCACATAGGTTTGATACACATGTAAGTTTGTTTTTATTTTACTACATTGTGGTTTGTGGCTCTATACCATGTAATGCATGTCTTTTAACAGTAGTCAAGTCTTCCAATGTGCTTGTTAGTGAAACCCAATAGATAGCTTTATTTTATTTTGTTTCTTCAAATATTGAATGCATATGTCTTATAACTTTTTTTTTTTTTTCAATATACAGGTTGAGTATCTGTATATACATTTTTATTATAAGATTTTCAATGACACAAGTACATCCAAGTTGCAGATTATGGATTGTGAAGGACAAATCAACCATATAAACAATTTAAGCAATTTAAATTGCATGCAGGTAGTAGAATATCAAACTCCTTGGATGAGAGTTGGTCGTAATAAACTAGGATAGAAAAGAATAAAGTAGAAAATAAGATTTTAAACCTACCGGTAAATCTTTTAAAAAAACAAAAAAGGTTTATTTTATGGCAGTAGTTTCCAAACTGGGGTTCTTGCACTGGTAGCATAGTTTGGTGGTCCAGGACCAATTAAAATTATTTATACTTTATTAAATTGGCAAAACCATTCCCTCACAACATAACTGAACCTGAGGATGACATGCTATAAACACAATTTACTTAATTTTATATTTTTTTCTGAATTTCTCAATAAAAAAAACTTTGGCCTAGGGGTGCCGTGAAACAAATTTTGATACTCTAGGGCAGGGGTGTCAAACCCATGGGCCGCATGCCGCCCCCAATGCATCCTTTTGTGGCCCACAGGCCGGGGTCCGGCAGGGGTCCGACAGGGGTCCTTTTGTGGCCCGATCACCTTGCTTAGAGCGAGGGCAGGAGAGTGCAGCCAGAGTCTTTGCTTTCTATGTGCGGCACCATCTTCCCGAAGAGATCACCGGGAAGATAGTGCCCCTTCCACTGGCTACAGCACAGGTATACTGGGGTGGGGTAGCAAACTGGGGGCCCCAATGGGCCCCTCCAGCAGTCCCTCTACCAAAACACATCTTTTGGTGGTTTTGCGGTGTTGTTATAACTACATGGTGACGATTCTGTAGCACAGAGATTTTCAACCATTTACAACTCACGTCACACAGAACAAGATTTAAATATTGACAAGGCACACTGAAATATAATGGTGATGCATGGTGCAGTATCGTGTCCTAGGATGTCATGTCGCAGCTTCTCCATAGGTAACGCCTGAACAGGCCCGGTGACAGGGGGGACAAAGGGGACACTTGTTCAGGGCTCCAAGTATTAAGAACAGAAATAATGGGGCCACAGTGCCAATATTGCTTTTTAAAGTGTATCCACCAACTGCTCAATTTAAGCAGGAAAACAATTAACAGGCCAACTAAACCCTCCCCCCTCCTTTTACCCCATCACTTTGTCCAGTCCCTGTGGTCCATACTGTATTGCCATTATTATGCATGTTGCTGTGCTGGCCCTTTTCTGAATGTCCCTGCCACCGCCACCGAAGAGCTGGATAGCCCAGTATGAAAACCACCTGCCGGCCTCACTGACGGTCCGAGTCAAAGGCTCCATTTTTTTTTAAAGATCCCTCTGCCAAGTTAAGGGGGGGTTGAGGGGGCCCCAGAGATATCAGTGTACTAGGCCCCGAGATTTCTGTTTCTGGCCCTGACCCTCAGGGGCGTATCTACCCCTTGGCCAGGATGGCACTTGCCAGGGGCACCATCCAGCTGTGCCAACCGTGGCTAAGGGATAGAGTTCTGCAGTCTCGAAAGGGCGCTATGGCAATCAGCATGGGACTGACCAATTAGACGGTGAGGGAAGGATACTGAAATTGTCCCAACCCTGTTACAGTTTGAAACGCCCCTCAACTGCTGTCCACTGCTTCACTCCTAGCTCTGCCCCTTTGCACAAGTGGGCAAGGAGATGGCTGGAGACAGCTGCACAGCCATGCCTTGCAAGTTCGAGAGAGCTGTTGAATTTCAGCACTTCAAGTCAGAGCCTGCCCCCTGCTGCCCAAGCAGTCCGTGACAGTTAGTGTCGAGGAGGGGGGGATTTGTGCATGTGTGCTATCAGTGTGTGTGTGTGTGGGGGGGGGGGGGGTGGAGGATGTGTGTGACTGTGAGGGAGCTGTCAGTGTCAGTGGGGAGAGGAGCAGGAGGGAGTTGTCAGTGTGTGGAAGTGATGAGAGTTGTCAGTACTGGGGAAATGTGTGTGTGTGTGTGTACTAGATTTAGGAGTGTGTGTTTGTGAGAGGTTTCAGTTGGGGAATTAGAGTTCATACAGTAATTAAATGTTTTCATATTGAGAACTACATCTCCCAGCATATACAGTGTGCTGGGGATGCTAACAAGCTTTATTTAAAAGTTTAAAAAACATTGCTTTTATGACTGCAATGGTTAAAAAGGGAGAGCTATAAATCAATTTATCAGTGAATGATCGCAGTTTGAGCTGTTACATTTTACTGAACCACCTATCCCTCCACACTCACTACCTGTCCTCAGGATACATTTACCATCCCGGCAGACGGTATACCGGCGGTCATTTGACCGATGTTGGAATCCTGACACCACTTGGGAGACTGGTGCCGGCACACAGACAGCCAACATCCCGAAGGCGAGTATTGGAGGGAGGGTTAGGACCGGGGGAGGGGGTGTTAGGGAAGGCACTAGGAGGGGGGTGGGTTAGTCCTAGCTGCCACCCCCTGAGGGTTAGCCCTATCCGCCACCCCCCCAGAGGGTTAGGATTAGGATTAGGTATCATGTGACTGCTGGAATCCCGAGCGCCGGATGCCATACCCAACCCCCTTTACTTTTTCAGGCATTTCTATCTCTCCTCTCTCTATGGTGTTCCGATTGCCCACTTTCCCTTGTGCTTTTCTCTCTCTCTCCTTTGTTTAGAGCATCAGTTTCTGTAGTCCACTTTATCCTTATTTTTTCCAGTGTTTCACTATCTCTCTGATGTAATGAGGATGTATGGTCTAGAGGGATCAGTAATGCATTGTACTGTATAGAGGCGTCAGGGATGTAGCGTAGGGTATAGAGGCGTCAGGGATGTAGCGTAGGTTATAGAGGCATCAGGAATGTAGCGTAGGGAATAGAGGCATCAGGGATGTAGCGTAGGGTATAGAGGCGTCAGGGATGTAGCATAGGGAATAGAGGCATCAGGGATGTAGCGTAGGGAATAGAGGCGTCAGGGATTTAGCTTAGGGAATATAGGCATCAGGGATGTACTAGCAGGTATATAGAGGTCAGTGTACTGTATAGAGGGGTCAGTAATGCAGTGATGGTTATAGAAAGGTCAGTGATGTAGTGTAGGGTATAGAGGGGTCAGTTATGTAGTGTGGGGTAAAGAGGGGTTAGTAAAGATACTAAGCTGAAGTACTTAGAACACTTCTTGAATTAAGACACAACCTGCAAGAAAAAGTATGCAATATGGGTGAAAAGGCAAATGTCAGAGGTCTGATACAAGTGACCAGCTCCACACCTTGCACCACATAGCGTTATGTTAAACTGGGATATGTTCTTTTTTGGTGTGTGTGTGTGTCTGTGTGTGTGTGTGTGTGTGTGTATGTGTGTGTGGGTGGGGGGGGGGGGGGGGTGCCAAAGGAAATTTTTGCCATTGGCTCCTTTGGTCTAGAAACCAGCCCTGATCACAAAATATTTTTGTCTGAGCAGACTGGACACTGATCAGCGTTGGCTCATTCTCAGCCCCCCGCCCAGCCTCTGCTGCCAACAGACTGCTATTAGCTAGTTATCCTTCTGCCTTCCCTATCTATGACACAGACTGCTGCTAATGCTACCAGAATGTTCCCAGTGGCTTCACACCAACAGTGAATCCCAGCCGATGATGTAGGGCAGCGTGTGGGGGAGGGGGTCAGTTGCTGTGGCTCCAACATGGTAACCGCCAATGGACTGCAATGCTTTATCGAAAGGGGGGGCGCCAGTCCCTTACTTTGCCAGGGGCGCTTGGACCCCTAGCTACACCTCTGTTGACCCTAACCGATACCCCTAAACTAACCATAATTCCTGCAGTAAAAATCCATGTTTCTATGTATATAGGGGGTCATTCCGAGTTGATCGCTTGCTGCCGTTGTTCGCTGCGTAGCAATCAGTTGAAAAAAAATGGCTAATCTGTGCATGCGCATGCTCCGTAATGTGCATGCGCATCGTACGGGTACAAAGTCCATTGTGGTTTTGCACTAGTTCTAGCGATTATTCCAATCACAGAACAGGCCACAAGGAGATTGACAGAAAGAGGGCGTTTCTGGGTGTCAACTGACCGTTTTCAGGGAGTGCTTGGAAAAATGCAGGCGTGGCAGAAGAAATGCAGACGTGGCTGGGCATTCGCTGGATGGGTGTGTGACATCAAAAGCCGTCCTCGGTTGTTAGAATCAACGCACACGAAGTGTAACTACAGTGCTGGTCTTATTTTGAAACGATTTTGCAGGCGCTCTGCTGCTCAAGTGTTCGCACTTCTCCAAAGTGAATATACACTCTCCAGTGGGCAGCGACAATGCGTTTGCATGGCTGCTAAAAACTGCTAGCGAGCAATCAACTCAGAATGACCCCCATAGTGTATTGCAAGAAAATATCTGTAAATCCAATGGTACCGTAAGTGCGGTATATACTCGCACTTCTTTGCGGGGTGAGAACATCTCCCCTAAGTGAAGTCAGCCCTATGAATAGAGTTTGTGTGATCCCTGTGCAGCAGTCACAGAAAGGGTTCATCTCTGCAGTTTGTCACTCAAATTACATTGCTGCATTTTTTCTAGAAGTGGATCTGAGAGCTGTTACCCGCAGACCAGCTACAATAATTATCCTGGGTACTCACTAGACCAGTGGTTCTCAAACTGCACCCTGGGGTGCCTCAGGACACTTGCAGGGGTGCCTTGGATTGATGGTCCAGGACCAATTCAAAATATTTATAGTTAGTGTTATAGGCAAAACCAGTGCTGTTGGCTGGCAATCATAACATATGTGCACAAGCAGAAGCAAATCCTGTCCCCTACCAAAGGGCCAGTGCTAGGGTGTTTGGCGCCTCCCTGCAAACTATTAATTTGGGCCCTCTCTCCAATACTTAATAAAGGGACAGTGCGCTCCTTAAAAAAAGAAGGTGTGGTATCACAAGGAAGGGGCATGGCCACACAATAGCACCCCAAATAAAAATACGCCACACAGTAGCACTGTCTTATTGTCATTACACCGCATGTAATAATAATAATAATAATAATAATAATACCCACAGTCGCAGTGCCCTTTATACACATAACCACCATATCAGTGCAGCTTACACACATAATGCCAACAGTAGCAGTGCCCCTCCTACACATGCCCACGGTGGCAATCCTTTACATGGCAAATATCAACCTGGTTTTGCCATGTAAAGGATTGCCACTTTAAAAAACAAACAATAAAAAAAAAAAAAAACAACAGGAAAAAACACAAAATCTCTCACTTTCTGATTCTCACACCCTATTACATTCCTCCCTATATATTTAAATGTTTCTATTACTGTATGTTCCCTCTTCCCTTCTCCAAACTATACACATCAACATTTTTTAGTATTTCCAGGTAAGTTTTGTGATGTAGGCCATGCACAATTTTAGTTGCCCAATGTATTTACAGCCTTCTGGAGATATGGCTTCTGGAACTGAACACAGGATTCTAAATGTGGCTGTACCAAGGACCTATACAGTGGCATTACAGGTTGAGTATCCCTCATCCAAAATGCTTGGGACCAGAGAAATGTGGGCCACAAAAGGATGCATTGGGGGCGGCATGCGGTTTTTTAAACTTTTAAATAAAGCTTGTTAGCATCCCCAGCACACTGTATATGCTGGGAGATGTAGTTCTCAATATGAAAACATTTAATTACTGTATGAACTCTAATTCCCCAACTGAAACCTCTCACAAACACACACTCCTAAATCTAGTACACACACACACACACATTTCCCCAGTACTGACAACTCTCATCACTTCCACACACTGACAACTCCCTCCTGCTCCTCTCCCCACTGACACTGACAGCTCCCTCACAGTCACACACATCCTCCACCCCCCCCCCCCCCCCACACACACACACACTGATAGCACACATGCACAAATCCCCCCCTCCTCGACACTAACTGTCACGGACTGCTTGGGCAGCAGGGGGCAGGCTCTGACTTGAAGTGCTGAAATTCAACAGCTCTCTCGAACTTGCAAGGCATGGCTGTGCAGCTGTCTCCAGCCATCTCCTTGCCCACTGTGCAAAGGGGCAGAGCTAGGAGTGAAGCAGTGGACAGCAGTTGAGGGGCGTTTCAAACTGTAACAGGGTTGGGACAATTTCAGTATCCTTCCCTCACCGTCTAATTGGTCAGTCCCATGCTGATTGCCATAGCGCCCTTTCGAGACTGCAGAACTCTATCCCTTAGCCACGGTTGGCACAGCTGGATGGTGCCCCTGGCAAGTGCCATCCTGGCCAAGGGGTAGATACGCCCCTGAGGGTCAGGGCCAGAAACAGAAATCTCGGGGCCCAGTACACTGATATCTCTGGGGCCCCCTCAACCCCCCCTTAACTTGGCAGAGGGATCTTTAAAAAAAAATGGAGCCTTTGACTCGGACCGTCAGTGAGGCCGGCAGGTGGTTTTCATACTGGGCTATCCAGCTCTTCGGTGGCGGTGGCAGGGACATTCAGAAAAGGGCCAGCACAGCAACATGCATAATAATGGCAATACAGTATGGACCACAGGGACTGGACAAAGTGATGGGGTAAAAGGAGGGGGGAGGGTTTAGTTGGCCTGTTAATTGTTTTCCTGCTTAAATTGAGCAGTTGGTGGATACACTTTAAAAAGCAATATTGGCACTGTGGCCCCATTATTTCTGTTCTTAATACTTGGAGCCCTGAACAAGTGTCCCCTTTGTCCCCCCTGTCACCGGGCCTGTTCAGGCGTTACCTATGGAGAAGCTGCGACATGACATCCTAGGACACGATACTGCACCATGCATCACCATTATATTTCAGTGTGCCTTGTCAATATTTAAATCTTGTTCTGTGTGACGTGAGTTGTAAATGGTTGAAAATCTCTGTGCTACAGAATCGTCACCATGTAGTTATAACAACACCGCAAAACCACCAAAAGATGTGTTTTGGTAGAGGGACTGCTGGAGGGGCCCATTGGGGCCCCCAGTTTGCTACCCCACCCCAGTATACCTGTGCTGTAGCCAGTGGAAGGGGCACTATCTTCCCGGTGATCTCTTCGGGAAGATGGTGCCGCACATAGAAAGCAAAGACTCTGGCTGCACTCTCCTGCCCTCGCTCTAAGCAAGGTGATCGGGCCACAAAAGGACCCCTGTCGGACCCCTGCCGGACCCCGGCCTGTGGGCCACAAAAGGATGCATTGGGGGCGGCATGCGGCCCATGGGTTTGACACCCCTGCCCTAGAGTATCAAAATTTGTTTCACGGCACCCCTAGGCCAAAGTTTTTTTTATTGAGAAATTCAGAAAAAAATATAAAATTAAGTAAATTGTGTTTATAGCATGTCATCCTCAGGTTCAGTTATGTTGTGAGGGAATGGTTTTGCCAATTTAATAAAGTATAAATAATTTTAATTGGTCCTGGACCACCAAACTATGCTACCAGTGCAAGAACCCCAGTTTGGAAACTACTGCCATAAAATAAACCTTTTTTGTTTTTTTAAAAGATTTACCGGTAGGTTTAAAATCTTATTTTCTACTTTATTCTTTTCTATCCTAGTTTATTACGACCAACTCTCATCCAAGGAGTTTGATATTCTACTACCTGCATGCAATTTAAATTGCTTAAATTGTTTATATGGTTGATTTGTCCTTCACAATCCATAATCTGCAACTTGGATGTACTTGTGTCATTGAAAATCTTATAATAAAAATGTATATACAGATACTCAACCTGTATATTGAAAAAAAAAAAAAAGTTATAAGACATATGCATTCAATATTTGAAGAAACAAAATAAAATAAAGCTATCTATTGGGTTTCACTAACAAGCACATTGGAAGACTTGACTACTGTTAAAAGACATGCATTACATGGTATAGAGCCACAAACCACAATGTAGTAAAATAAAAACAAACTTACATGTGTATCAAACCTATGTGAGGCTTACATTGATAGTGCAAGATCAACACTCTATCAACTGTGCAAACTAGACTGCACATAAATGCCATAAAATTTATCTGAGATTTTAGTAAATAAGGCCCGTTGCTGTCCGGGTCACGCAGCCGTCACGGCCCGCCCCCATACGGTCCGGTCATGTCTGCGTTGTCCTGACTGTGCCCCCAAAATGGCGGCACAACGCCGCTGGCCCGACTCCTCCTGCCCAGTGACCGCCTCTGCCTGTCAATCAGGCAGAGGCGCTCACTGGGCAGAGATGCTGATCGCATCTCTGGCATGTGCCGGTGCACTGCGGCACCAGCACACACGCACTTCAGACCTGATCTCCTGTTGTGTGAATATGCACAGCAGGGATCAGGTCTGAATTAGGCCCTATATACAGCTGTCAGTAAGGCAGGGATGTGCTGCTGCCAGTGAGGCAGGGATGTGCTGCTGGTAGTGAAGCAGTGATGTGCTGCTGTCAGCGAAGCAGTGCTGTGCTGCTGTCAGCGAGACAGGGATGTGCTGCTGTCAGCGAGGCAGGGATGTGCTGCTGTCAGCGAAGCAGGGATGTGCTGCTGTCAGCGAAGCAGGGATGTGCTGCTGTCAGCGAAGCAGGGATGTGCTGCTGTCAGCGAGGCAGGGATGTGCTGCTGTCAGCGAGGCAGGGATGTGCTGCTGTCAGCGAGGCAGGGATGTGCTGCTATAAGTGAGGTAGGGATGTGCTGCTGTCATTGAAGCAGGAATGTGCTGCTGCAGTGAGGCAGAGATATGCAGCCCACTATCTCCCTATCACCCCTGCCTGAGTCACACACTTTCCCTGTCACCCCTGCCTCAGTTACCCACTATCTCCCAGTCACCGCTGCCTCAGTCAACCACTATATCTGCGATCCCTGCCTCAGTCACCCACTATACCAGTCACCCCTGCTTTAGTCACCCACTGTCACCCTATCACCCCTGCTTCAGTCACCCACTATCCCTGTCAACCCTGCCTCAGTCACCCACTATCTCCCAGTCACCCCTGCCTCAGTCAGCCACTATCCCTGTCACCCCTGCCTCAGTCTCTTACTGTCCCTGTCACCCCTGCCACAGTCATCCACTATCTCCCTATCACCCCTGCCTTAGTCATTTATTATACCTGTCACCCACTTTCTTCCCATACTTACCCAACCCCTTCCTATCACCCCTCCCTCAGTAACCCACTATCTCCCTGTCACCAACTATCTCCCAGTCACCCCGGCCTCAGTCACCCACTATCTCCCACTCATACATGCTTCAGTCACCCACTATCTCCCAGTCATCCCTGCCTCAGTCACCTACTGACACCAGTGCAGACATTTCTGCTGCGGCCTCTCCACTCTCCAGCGTGAACGTCCTGACGACTGAGGAAATCCGCTTCCTAGTTGAGGACTCCGGGAATGAACACTGCCGATATTGCTGTCAGATGACTTTCTACCCAACGGAGGATTTTTGATACTTCCAGCTTTGCCATGCAGTTTCGAGTGCCGCCTTGATGATTTGTGTACACTACCGTGGTGGCGTTGTCAGATTGTACTTGAACAGGCCTGTTCTGTACTAGAGGCAGGGCCAGTGTCAATTAATTGAACACTGCCTGCAATTCCAGAATGTATATCAGGAGGAGAGATTCCTCCCTGGTCCACCGACCCTGGAGAAAGTGTTGCTCCAACACCATGGCCCAGCCCAAAAGACTGGCATCCATTGTCAGGAGGACACAGTTGGAGATCCAGAAGGGATGGCCCCTGCTCAACTGTTGGTCCTGTAACCACCAGCTCAGTGTCAGACGAACCTCCGGAGTCAAGGAGATCATTTGAGACATCATCCGATGAGGCAGGCCGTCCCACTTGGAGAGGATTAACCTCTGCAGAGGGCGGTAATGAAATTGAGCGTACTCTACCATATCGAAAGCCGACACCATGAGGTCTAGTACTTGCATCGCCGTGTGTATCAACACTCTTGGGCGAGAGAGGACGATACTGTCCTGAATTTTCAGGACTTTCTCTGGAGACAGAAACAATTGTTGGCTGTGTGTGTCCAGCAGTGCCCCTAGGTGCACAATGTTCCGAGCAGGGACCAGCGAGGACTTTTTTCAGTTGAATAGCCACCCGTGGACTTTTAGGAATTGGACCGCCAGTTCCAGATAACTGTGGAGAACCTCTTGGGAGTTCACCAGGATCAGCAAGTCGTCCAGATTTGTCAGGATCCTGATTCTCTGATCGTGAAGGGTCGTCATCACGGCCATGACCTTGGTGAATATCCGAGGTGCCGTGGCCAAACCAGAAGGCAGGACTTGAAATCCAAAAACAAACCAGGCACAACACTGCTTAGCTTCCATCATCAGATGAGATTGGACCAGTGGCGTAACTACTGCCCCCGCAGTCCTCGCGGTGGCTTGGGGGCGAGGGGCTGCGGGGGCGCCACTGATTTACAGCAGACTGACATGCGGACGAGCGTCCGCATGTCAGTCTGCAGTCTCCTTCCCTCCGCCGCTTTTTGGAGGGACACGGAGGGCACACAGCGTGCCTCCCTGTGTCCCTCCTGCTGCATCATCTCCGGCGGCCGCGGGTCTAATAGGGGGAAGTGCCGTCCGTGAGCTCTAATTGGCTCACGAACCGGCACTTCCCCCTATTAGACCCGCGGCCGCCGGAGATGATGCAGCAGGAGGGACACAGGAGAGACGAGCTGTGCCCTCCGTGTCCCTCCAAAAAGCGACGGCGGGGGGGGGGGGGGGTAAATATCTGGCACTGGGGGCATATATGGCACGGGGGGGGGAGGAATATCTGGCACTGGGGCATTTCTGGCACTGGGGGGAATATCTGGCACTGGGGGCATATCTGGCACTGGGGGGGATATCTGGCACTGGGGCATATATGGCACTGGGGGGAATATCTGGCACTGGGGGCATATATGGCACTGGGGGGGGGTATCTGGCACTGGGGGCATATATGGCACGGGGGGCATATATGGCACTGGGGGGAATATCTGGCACTGGGGGCATATATGGCACTGGGGGGGAATATCTGGCACTGGGGGCATATGTGTACCTGGCACATGGGGGGGACGACTATATTTGGCACTGGGGCATGTAAGTACCTGGCACCGTGGGGGAATATCTGGCACTGGGGACATATGTGGCACTGGGAGCACTGCCCTAGCAACAAAGACTACCTCCTAGCAACGAGCATGACACCCAGTGCATGAAACATCTGGCAACGAGCATGACACCCAGTGCATGAAACACCTGGCAACGAGCATGACACCCAGTGCATGAAACCCCTGGCAACGAGCATGACACCCTGAGCATGAAAACCCCTGGCACCGTGCATGGAACCAAGAGCATGAAACCCCTGGCAACGAGCATGACACCCAGTGCATGAAACCCCTGACAACGAGCAGGTAATTGAAAAGTAATTAGAAGCCTTACTGTAGACTTAATGTGTAATGGGCATTACGGTGTGTGGCATAATGTATCACGGACATTGCGGTGTGTGTCATAATGTGTCGCAGGCATTACGGTGTATGGTATACTATATCGCGGGCATTGTGATATGTGGTATAATGTCTCAGGGTCATTGCAGTGTGTGGCATAATGTATCACGGACATTGCGGTGTGTGTCATAATGTGTCAGGCATTACGGTGTGTGGTATACTATATCACGGGCATTGTGGTATGTGGTATAATGTCTCAGGGTCATTGCAGTGTGGCATAATACATAACGGGCATTGCGATGTGTGGCATAGGGTATAACGGGCAGGGCATTGCGGTATGTGTCACAGGCATTACGGTGTATGGTATACTATATCACGGGCATTGTGGTATAATGTCTCAAGGTCATTGCAGTGTGTGGCATAATGTGTCACAGGCATTGTATGTGCTATAATGTATCGGGCATTGCAGTGTGTGGCATAATGTATCACGGACATTGCGGTGTGTGTCATAATGTGTCACAGACATTGTATGTGCTATAATGTATCAGGGGCATTGCAGTGTGTAGCATAATGTATAACGGGCATTGCGATTCCTGTCATAATGTGTCACAGGCATTACGGTGTGTGGCATAATGTGTCACAGACATTACGGTGTGTGGCATAATGTGTCGGGGGCATTACAGTGTGTGCATATTGTGTCGTGCATTATTGTGTGCGGCATAATGTCTAAGGGCCATTGCAGTATGTGGCATAATGTATACTGGGCATTACTATAAGGAGGAAAAATGACAAATAATGTAAGGGGCATGAATCAGGATAATTTTTCTTTCCTGTGGTGGCCAACGTATGGGCGTGCAGGTTGCAAAACTGGGGTATAAGGTAGTCTTTTCCTGCAATGCCACGCCCCTTTATGCGAAATCACGCCCACTCCAACAAAACCACGCCCCTTTTTTGACGCGCGCGCCTTAGGCGCGCGCATATTTATCCCTTTCTTGCTCCCAATTATGGAGCATGAAGGGGGGGGGGGGGGGCGCCGAAGAATTTTTTGGCTTGGGGGAGAAAAATTTCTAGTTACGCCACTGGATTGGACATATCCAGTGTGATGCGGCTGTAGATGATTTTTGCTGTTTCTAACTTCTACATCAATGAATAAGTTTCAAAATAGAATGCATCAAGAGAACGGTGTTGGTAGTATAAAACTACCTACAGCACCTGGTATTCCCAGGTGGTCTCACATCCAAGAACAAACCAGGCCTAAGATCAGGTGATATTGGGCATATACAGTGTGGTGTGGCTGTAGATGAGCTTAGTGGTTTCTGTTAGAGTTCTTCTACTTCTAACTACTCGTACATAAATGAATAAGCGGACGATTTATTAAACCTGAGAAACACCTACTGTATTTGCACCTGCCAGTGACAACCTAATCTACCACTCACGCCGAGCATCAGGAGGACTTTGGACGTATCTCCGGATAAGGCTCGTTTGGAACGGTAAATTAGCACCAGAGCCGGGAGGGTTACAAAGACGGAAACCTGAGGCGGAGTGGTAATTAAAACTTAACATGGCCATGTCTTATAAAAACTGTGACTATATCCATTAATCCTACTGCTTCACGATGAAATTGCTGTTAATCTGATCAGCGTCATTTAAAGTGGACAAAAAAGCTGCTAAATACTATACGTACTATATATGATTGAAAGCAAGCCCTATTCCATATTCCATTTTTGCAATATGGACAAAAGGCGCATGCCTTGTGGGGAAGGGGCATAACAAGATTGGTCTCAGAGAAAGCACATGAGATTACCATCACCAAAGAAAGGAAACAGCAGTAAACTAAATGAAACTAAGTAACCAGATATTGGACTCAGCTGTTGCAGTTGTAGCAGTTAAGTGAAACACTGGGACTCATTGAAACTATTGTATCTCTTTCTGTACTAAGAGGGCTAGCTAAACCAATTTGTGGAGCAGAGCATTTTCTTATATATTATTAATTGATGTCAATGTGGTTTTAGTTTTTTTATATATGTAAATTTGTTGTCAAGGCAAGGGAAAGATATTTTTTTTTTTATTAATCTATATCCTTGGTACTATAATAGTACTAGTGAAGAATTATCATTGAGATAATAGTTAATTAATAAATTTATAATAATAAATCTGCAAGCGCTATCTGTACTTCTTTTGTTTTGATTTATTAAACCTGGTGAAATGATAATTTGCATGGTGATAAAGTACCAGCCAATCAGCTCCTAATTGCCATGTCACAGGCTGGGTTTGAAAAATGACAGTTAGGAGCTGACTGGCTGGTACTTTATCACCTTGCACTTTATCAGTTCACCAGGCTTAATAGATCTGCCCCAATGTTTCAAAATGGAATGCATCAAGAGAACGGTGTTGGTATTGTAAAAATACACACAGCTCCTGGTATTTCCTGGTGGTCTCCCATCCAAGTACTAAAACCAGGACCAACACTGCTCAGCTTCCATGATCAGGAGAGATTGGGCAAATCCAGTGTGCTGTGGCTGTAGATGACCTCGTGGTTTCTGTTAGAGCTCTTCTACTTCTAACTTCTGGTACATAAAAGAATATGTGTAAAAATTAAATGTACAGTACCAAGAAAAGGGTGTTGGTAGTTTAAAAACACCTAAATAATCTGATAATACATGGATGGGAGACTGCTTGGTAGTAACAAAGTCCAATACTGCTTTGCTTCAAAGATCAAATGAGATTGGGCATATCCAGCGTGGTGTGGCTTTAGATAAGCTTTGTGGTTTCTGTTAGAGCTCTTCTACTTCTAACTACTGGTACATTAATGAATATGTATAAGGTTGTAGTTTATCCAATATCCCTTTACTACCTTACCTCCCCCCCCCCTCCCCTCCCCTCCCCTCCTTATAGCTTCCTTTGTTCTCTCCTCCTCGTGTGTGCGTTATTTGTTTTCTCATACGTCCTAGAGGATGCTGGGATCACATTAAGAACCATGGGGTATAGACGGGATCCGCAGGAGACATGGGCACTTTAAGACTTTCAAAGGGTGTGAACTGTCTCCTCCCTCTATGCCCCTCCTCCAGACTCCAGTTTTAGAATTGTGCCCAGTGAGACTGGATGCACTACAGGGGAGCTCTACTGAGTTTCTCTGAAAAGACTTATGTTAGTTTTTCTTATTTTCAGGGAGGCTGCTGGCAACAGTCTCCCTGCTTCGTGGAACTTAGGGGAGAGAAGTATGACCAACTTCTAGTGAGTTCAATGGCTCTGCTTCTGGCTGACAGGACACCATTAGCTCCTGAGGGTGCTGATCGCTGGGTACGCCTAGATGCCCACTCCCGTAGCCTGCCATCACCCCCTTACAGAGCCAGAAGTCAGAAGACAGGCGAGTAGCAGAAGAACAGAAGACTTCTTCTCCAGTGACGGCATTCTGAGGTACCACGCAGCGAGCGGAATGCTGTGCGCCATGCTTCCACACAAACACAGGCACTGCAGGGTGCAGGGCATGTGGGTGGGTGGGGGGGGGCACCCTGGGCAGCATAAATTCCTCACAAAAGGCTGGCAAAAGTGGACATTAGTGCCTGGGCACTGTCCTTACCCCGCCAGCGTAATTAATTATTTGTTTCTGAGCGGGACAGAAGCGTGCCATTACAGCGGCGGGGCTTCTTCCTCACCTCACCAGCACATCTATAGAGCGTTACAAGTCTATCACTATAGAGTTTATTATTTCCCAGACTGTGTACTTTTGGCGCTGGGTTGTGAGCTAAAAAATCCTCTCTGTCCCTCTGACAGATTTACTGTAGGTCTATCCCCCATAAGCTGATGTGTCTGTGGGTACTTGGTACATGTGTGTCAACATGTCGGTGGCTGAATGTTTTTCCCAAGAGGAAACTATATTAGGAATGCAGACATATGATGGTGGCCCTGTTGGCACCACCAATAACTGACTGGGTGAAAGTTTCAATAATATCAGAGTGAGGTTGGATAAATCTGTGTCCCAGACACAGACGTAGAGAATAGATGTGATGTTCATGGCTATGCTTCTTTTCCCTCAGGCCCGCAAAAATGTTACTACACACTGATACTGACTCGGATACTGATTCCTATGTCGACCATAATATTTCCTGATTAGATCCAATATTGGCAAGGAGCATTCAGTACATGATTGTGGATATTAAGGACATATTAACATCACTGAGGACCCTGCTGTTCCTGACAAAGGGGTCTATATGTATGTAAATATAGATATATAATGAAAGCTGATGTAACGTTCCTCCATCTCTGTTTGAGAAAGTCTGGGCCAGCTCGACAAGATGGTTTCAAATCCCCAAAAGGTTTCCGATTGTTTATTCATTTCCTGCTGCGGACAGAATAAAGTGGGAGTCACCCCCTGTTCTGCACGGGGCCCTGTCACAAATCCAGCAGATCGTATGCAGGAAGCTACATTATTTCTAGTTATGTAACCACGGGTACATTACTTAGACCTGCCATTACATGCGCATGGGTGAGTAGTAGTATTCAAGAATTGGTCGAATACCTTGTCTTCCGATATAGATATCTTGGAGAGATGGGATACTCCTTACGTTGGATCATATCAAGGACACTGCAGCATACTTACAACTGCAAGGGATATAGGACTCTTGAGTTCACGGGCCAATTTCATGGCAGTCTCGGATAGGAGGGCAGTGTGGATTCACCAAGGGAATGCTGATGCTGACTCCAAGAAGAAAGGGAGTCTCTTCCCTATGAAGGTGAAGCCTTGTTTGGCAACGGCCTAGTTAATTTGATCTCGGCAGCTCCCGCAGGTAAGTCAACCTTCTTGCCCTATGTTCCCTCTCAACGGATGAAGACGCATCATTGTCTAACGCAGTCATTTTGTCCCAATAGATATGCAAGAAGTTAAGATTCCCCTTTCTTTGCATTAGAGGAAGGAGAAGAGGGAAGAGGTCTGTAGCCTCTTCAAGATCGCAGGAGCAGAGTTCGTCCTCTGCTTCTGCCAAATCCACTGCATGACGCTGGGGCTCTCTTGCAGGAGCCCACACCAGTGGGGGCACGTCTAAAACACTTCAGTCAGTTCTGGATTAATTTGGACCTGGACTCGTGGGTTTTACAAATAGTGTCACAAGGGTACAAACTGGGGTTTCAAGACGTTCCCCCTCACCGATTGTTCAAATCGGCCTTAGTCAGCAGGGAGAAGGTTTTTATTCAAGCCTCTTCGTGCTCCCGAAGCCGGACGGCTCAGTCAGACCAATCTTAAATCTGAAATCCCTCAATTTCTACCTAAAGAAATTCAATTTCAAGATGGAATCTCTCAGGGTAGGGATCTCCAGTCCGGAGGAAGGAGATTTCATGGTTTTGGTAGACATAAGGTTGCCTAATTACATGTTCCCGTTTAGCCACTGCATCAAGCTACCTGAGGTTTGCAATTCAGGATTGTCATTACCAATTTCAGACGTTGCCGTTTGGTCTGTCCACGGCTCCGAGGATTTTCACCAGGGTGATGGTGGAAATGATGGTTCTCCTTCACAAGCAAGGAGTCACAATTATGCCGTACTTGGATGATCTCCTGATAAAGGCGAGATCCAGGGACCAGTTGGTGCAAAACATCTACTCTCCCTGACAGTTCTTCAACAACATGGTTGGCTCCTAAACTTGCCAAAATCGCAGTTGGTCCCAATGACGCGGTTGTTGTTTCTGGGAGTCATACTGGACACAGAAGAGGCTTTCTTCCAGTGGAAAGGCTATGGAGTTCCAGAGTCTGGTCAAACAAATTCTGAAACCAGCAAGAGTGTTAATCCATCAATGCATTCTGTTGCTGGGGAAGATGGTTGCGGCCTACGAGGCCATTCAGTTTGGCAGGTTCCATGCCAGAGTGTTCCAGTGGGACCTGTTGGACAAGTGGTCCGGATCCCACCTACACATGCACCGGAGGATAATCCTGTCTTCCAAGACCAGAATCTTACTCCATTGGTGGCTGCACAGTTCTCACCTCCTAGAGGGGCGATGGTTCGGGATCCAGGACTGGATCCTAGGGACCATGGATGCAACCCTCCGAGGCTGGGGAGCAGTCACACAGGGGGAAAACATCCAAGGAAGATGGTCAAGTCAGGAAAGTTTTCTCCACATAAATGTTCTGGAGTTAAGGGCCATTTAATAACTGCAGACACAGTACGCACTGGGACGGGTGCCCAGCATCCTCTACGGACTAAGAGAAAAGGATTTACCGGTAGGTATTAAAATCCTATTTTCTCTAACGTCCTAGAGGATGCTGGGGACTCCGTAAGGACCATGGGGATAGATAGGCTCCGCAGGAGACATGGGTACTTTAAGAAAGACTTTAGTTCAGGGAGCACTGCTGGCAACAGACTCCCTCATCGAGGGACTGAGGGGAGAGAAGCAGCCCTACTCTCTGAGTTGCAAGGTCCAGCTTCTTAGGCTACTGGACACCATTAGCTCCAGAGGGATTGGTACGCAGGATCTCACCCTCGCCGTCCGTCCCAGAGCCGCGCCTCCGTCCCCCTTGCAGAGCCGGAAGATAGAAGCCGGGTGAGTATGAGAAGAAAAGAAGACTTCAGAGGCGGCAGAAGACTTCATGATCTTCACTGAAGTAACGCACAGCACTGCAGCTGTGCGCCATTGCTCCCATACACCTCACACACTCCGGTCACTGTAAGGGTGCAGGGCGCAGGGGGGGGGGGCACCCTGGGCAGCAATATAAACCTCTTTTTGGCAAAAATATAACACATATACAGCGGGGCACTGTATATATGTATGAGCCCCCGCCAATTTTACAGTTTAAGCGGGACAGAAGCCTGCCGCCGAGGGTGCGGGGCTTCTCCCTCAGCACTCACCAGCGCCATTTTTTCTTCACAGCACCGCTGAGAGGAAGCTCCCCGGACTCTCCCCTGCTTATACCACGGTAGACAAGAGAGTTGAAAAGAGGGGGGGGGGCACATAATTTGGCGCAAATTACATACAGCAGTACTACTGGGCAAACATTAAGTTACTGTGTATTCCTGGGTTATATAGCGCTGGGGTGTGTGCTGGCATACTCTCTCTCTGTCTCTCCAAAGGGCATTGTGGGGAAACTGTCTTCAGAAAAAGCATTCCCTGTGTGTGTGGTGTGTCGGTACACGTGTGTCGACATGTCTGAGGAAGAAGGCTATATTAGAGAGGAGCAGGAGCAAATGAATGTGGTGTCTCCGCCGACAGCTGATTGGATGGATATGTGGAATGTTTTAAATGCTAGTGTAAACTCATTGCACAAAAGATTAGACAAGGCTGAAGCTTTGGGACAGTCAGGGTCTCAACCCATGCCTGATCCTATGTTGCAGGGACTGTCAGGGTCTCATAAGCGCCCACTATCCCAGATTGTTGACACAGATACAGACACGGATTCTGACTCCAGTGTCGATTACGATGATGCAAAGTTACAGCCAAAATTGGCAAAATCCATTCGATATATGATTATGGCAATAAAAGATGTTTTGCACATCAGAGAGGAACCCCCTGTCCCTGACAAGAGGGTACATATGTACAAGGTGAAAAAGCCTGAGGTAACCTTTGAGGGGGTCACACGAGCTGAACGAGTTATGTGAAAAAGCTTGGGAATCTCCAGATAAAAGACTGCAGATTTCCAAAAGGATTCTTATGGCGTATCCTTTCCCATCAATGGATAGGTTACGATGGGAATCCTCCCCTAGGGTGGACAAAGCATTAACACGCTTATCCAAGAAGGTAGCCCTCCCGTCCCAGTATACGGCTACCCTCAAAGAGTCTGCTGACCGCAAACAGGAGATTACCCTGAAGTCCATTTATACACATTCAGGTACCTTACTCAGACCGGCAATTGCGTCGGCCTGGGTGTGTAGTGCTGTAGCGGCATGGACGGATACCTTATCTGAGGGGATGGATACCCTAGATAAGGATACTATTTTATTGACCCTGGGGCATATAAGAGATGCTGTCCTATATATGTGTGTATGCAAACTACAGGTGGTGCTGCAGGGCTCACACCCTTTTACTTGTCTTGTAGAGCAACTCTGGAGCTGTTTCTGGGTCCAGCTGCTGCAAGAAATCAGCTTGAATGCTTCAGGGGCTGGGGCATGGCCAACATGAGCCCACACTGATGGGGGGTGGGGGTGTATAAAGCGATTTAGGGGTCATCCAAGCGCAACCCCACAAAGGCCGCCATGCCCTGCGTGACCCTTTTCTCTTTTCATATGCAGACGAGGGTTGCAGCCAACTATGCCCACTGCTTGGATGACATCACTATATGCAAATCCATCTGCTGCAGGCCTTCCCCCAGGAATGCTTGCAGTAGTTGTTGCATTTGGTTTGTTGTTTGGGGGTGCTTCAGTATTAGGCAGCCTTCTGCCCTCCCACATTCGTCTGAAAATGTGTTCTCCCTGCAGTTGTTGTTCCCAGATAAGAGTTCCCTTGTGCTTCCTCAGTTGAATCTCCTTAACTTGACAGGGGTGTGCCCGAGCAGCCGCCCTCCACAGCCCTATCCCAACACTTACTTATCTTGCATATGAGATCTCTTGATCATGAAGATAGTTCTCACTGGGTGAGGTTCATCCATTACATTTTAAAGTAGGAAGGTACAAATTACATATTCAAATTACATATATTTGCTGGATTCAAATGTTTTCCCCCCTTCCTTTCTCAATTGTGCCCATCAGCAGCTATTCTAATGTTGCTGCCAATGGGTGTGACGCATTCATTTCTTCTGTGGGGTACACTGGACTCCACAAGGATTCACATTGTATATGTACACCAGAGTAGGATCTTGATCTGAGGCACCAACAGGCTCAAAGCTTTTGACTGTTCCCAAGATGCTCAGCGCCCCCTCCTCTATAACCTCGCTTCCATGAACAGGGAGCTCAGTTTGTAGTTGGTTCCTTCAGTAGCAGGCCACTTAACAGGGGGCTGCCTCAGGCTGCCTATTCTTAGCTATTAATTTTGGAAAGAAAAGAAGAACTTTTTTTATAAGAATCTACAAGGGCTGCAGCAGGCTAGGTCTAATAGACCTCTTTACTGCAGCTCCATCACTCCCAGTGGCGCAGTATACTCCCGTGCCCCGGTTGCTGGGTCACTGCAGCGGAGGCTCCGGTTTCTTCCTAAGGTCAGTCACACACACACCGCCCTCCGGGATCACGAGGCCGCTGATGGGGGCGGGCCGTGTGCGCACTGGCGTGGACACTGATTACTGGGCAGCCGCTCCACTAGCCACCAGGGACAGTTAAGGAGCACAGCTCTGGGGTTTTTTCTCCTATATTAACCCCATTTTGTACTACCCGCAGTGCATTGTGATAGGTAATGGGGCCTGATTCAGGTTGGATCGCAATCCAACTGCAAAAACTGCTAAGAGCATACGCCTGCATTTTCTGCGGCACCCCGCAGATAATGCGATCACCTCTGCCTGTGAATCGGTGAAGGGGGGGGGGGGAGGGGGGTCAACAACACTCCATTTCCAAGTCAGAGATGGAGCGGTGCGGGGGCACGGTTTCAAAATGGGGTCGGCAACGGAGAAACAGGAGGCGTGGTCAGAGCAGCTGCATGACATCACATGGGCCGGACTCTGCCAGTGGAGCCCCAGCGTCATGAGGTAGATTTTGTAGAGGCCGGGGAGGACTTTTGTTCCTGGGAACTAGCTGTGTTGTGCAGCTTTATTCCTCTGCCCCTACCTCTGGCAAGAAAGGACGCACCTTGCACTTTCTTGTTTCTTTGTGACCGAAAGGACTGCATTTGATAATGCGGAGCTTTCTTATGCTGTGAGGGAACATAAGGTAAAAAATTGGATTTTCCAACTGTAGCTGTGCGTGTTAATGCTTTGTCCATCCTACGGGAGGATTTCCATCGTAACCTATCCGTTGATGGAATAGGATACGCCATAAGAATCCTCTGGGAAATCTGCAGTCTTTTATCTGGAGATTCCCAAGCTTTTTCACATAACTCGTTCAGCTCGTGTGACCCCCTCAAAGGTTACCTCAGGCTTCTTTCCCTTGTACATATGTACCCTCTTGTCAGGGACAGGGGGTTCCTCTGTGATGTGCAAAACATCTTTTATTGCCATAATCATATATCGAATGGATTTTGCCAATTTTGGCTGTAACTTTGCATCATCGTAATCGACACTGGAGTCAGAATCCGTGTCGGTATCTGTGTCAACAATCTGGGATAGTGGGCGCTTATGAGACCCTGACAGTCCCTGCAACATAGGATCAGGCATGGGTTGAGTCCCTGACTGTCCCAAAGCTTCAGCCTTGTCTAATCTTTTGTACAATGAGTTTACACTAGCATTTAAAACATTCCACATATCCATCCAATCAGGTATCAGCGGAGACACCACATTCATTTGCTCCCGCTCCTCTCTAATATAGCCTTCTTCCTCAGACATGTCGACACACGTGTACCGACACACCACACACACAGGGAATACTTTTTCTGAAGACAGTTTCCCCACAAGGCCCTTTGGAGAGACAGAGAGAGAGTATGCCAGCACACTCCCCAGCGCTATATAACCCAGGAATAACACAGTAACTTAATGTTTGTCCAGTAGCGCTGCTGTATGTAATTTGCGCCGAATTATGTGCCCCCCCTCTCTTTTCAACCCTCTTCTCTACCGTGGTATAAGCAGGGGAGAGTCCGGGGAGCTTCCTCTCAGCGGTGCTGTGGAGAAAAAATGGCGCTGGTGAGTGCTGAGGGAGAAGCCCCGCCCCCTCGGCGACGGGCTTCTGTCCCACTTAAACTGTAAAATTGGTGGGGGCTCATACATATATACAGTGCCCAGCTGTATATATGTTATATTTTTGCCAAAAAGAGGTTTATATTGCTGCCAAGGGCGCCCCCCCTGCGCCCTGCACCCTTACAGTGACCGGAGTATGTGAGGTGTATGGGAGCAATGGCGCAAAGCTGCAGTGCTGTACGCTACCTCAGTGAAGATCATGAACTCTGTGGAGCCCGTCTATCCCCATGGTCCTTACGGAGTCCCCAGCATCCTCTAGGACGTTAGAGAAAATAGGATTTTAATACCTACCGGTAAATCCTTTTCTCTTAGTCTGTTGAGGATGCTGGGCACCCGTCCCAGTGTGTACTGTGTCTGCAGTTATTAAATGGCCCTTAACTCCAGAACATTTATGTGGAGACAACTTTCCTGACTTGACCATCTTCCTTGGACGTTTTCCCCCTGTGTGACTGCTCCCCAGCCTCGGAGGGTTGCATCTGTGGTCCCTAGGATCCAGTCCTGGATCCCGAACCATCGCCCCTCTAGGAGGTGAGAACTGTGCAGCCACCAATGGAGTGAGATTCTGGTCTTGGAAGACAGGATTATCCTCCGTTGCATGTGTAGGTGGGATCCGGACCAATTGTCCAACAGGTCCCACTGGAACACTCTGGCATGGAACCTGCCAAACTGAATGGCCTCGTAGGCCACAACCATCTTCCCCAGCAACTGAATGCATTGATGGATTAACACTCTTGCTGGTTTCAGAATTTGTTTGACCAGACTCTGGATCTCCATAGCCTTTCCACTGGAAGAAAACCTCTTCTGTGTCCAGTATGTGTTATGATTCCAGCACTCTGGTCAGAGAAGATCTTATGGCAAGGACCGGAGCACTGGAACGGAATGCTGGGGAAGGGAGCAGGACAGGAAAATAGCCCCTGGCGCCCTAACTCTGTTGTCTCACCCGTGTTGTCAGAAATCCCCTGCGAGACTATGGTTTCTTGAGCCCTTGGCAGCCGCGTTTGAAGGGCGGATTATGTCTGCCCAACTTCGATGCCCCCCGGTCTTAATGAGAGACAAAGGGAAACCCGAGACAGGGTGATAACAAGAGGCCCTCTAACTAAACAACCAGGCCAGGGGATAAGCAAACTCAAAACTATAATATGTGCGGAGAAACCGCCAGGAAAAAGGACAACCAAAATATCCACTTGTCCAATTCTCCTACCCGGCACCGCCGAGTACCAGAGAGGACTTGTGGAAGCGGAACCCTCCGCAAATGCTCCAAACACAAAATATAAAAGGTAAAGCGGCTGAGCCGCAACACACGGCAGAGCCGCAACTCACGAACACCACTGGATATAAAACGGTGATCAGTCAGGACTCCAGGGAACCAAACGACCTCTTGGGATGAGATGACAACTCCCGAATACCGGACTTCTGCGGACTGGAATGACCGGATACAGCAGGACTGGAAACAGACTCTCAGCAAACAAAGGCAGCATGCAGGAAGCTTTTACCGGCATCTGTGAGAAGCCCTGGGAGTGTATTTAACAAGGAGTCCTCCAATCAGCTGCTAATGGCTGATTAGAATAAATGCCGTGCAGCTGCCTTGCTGCACGGCCAGAGAGCAGGTGAATATCTTAATTTCCTAAAGCCTAGCAACGGGGAACGCGGTCCGCCAGTGGCGTCCCCGTTGCTAGGGTCCGTGCGGCTCAGCGCGCCCGGCGTCTAGCGTTGCTAGGGAGCCGGCGGCTGTACGTGCACGGCATCTCTAGTTGCTAGGCGCCGGGCCGCGCAGACCATCAAGCGGACCCCGGCGCTTAACAGTACCCCCCCCCCTTGAGGAGGGGTCAAGGAACCCCTAAAGCCAGGTTTCTGAGGAAATTCACGAAAAAATGCCCTCTTGAGCCTCGGGGCATGAAGATCCTTATCCAGGACCCAAGACCTTTCCTCCAGACCATAGCCTTTCCAGTGAACCAGAAAATACAGCCGATCCCGGGACAATTTGGAATCGAGAACCTTCTCTACCAAGAACTCCTGTTGTCCCTGTACATCCACTGGAGATCTACCCTGAGAGATCTTCCGAGGAAATCTACTGGAAGAAACGTATTGTTTCAACAGGGAACAATGAAACGTATTTCCAATCCTGAGAGATCTTGGTAAACGTAACCGAAAGGCAACTGGGTTGACTCTTTTAATAATAAGAAATGGCCCAATAAATTTGGGTCCCAGTCTAGCTGAGGATTGTCGAAGCCTGATGTTGCGAGTCGACAACCACACCCTATCTCCCACCTTAAAAGTGCAAGGACGTCGGAGCCTGTCAGAAAATTTCTTCTCTCGAAAGGCCGCTTTTCTGAGAGCAAGGTGCACCTTTTTCCAAATGGCTCTGAGATGGGAGGTTAAGGTAAGCGAGGAGACTGAGGAATGATGAAAAAAAGAATTAGCTCTGGGGTGAAAACCAAAAACTGAAAAGAATGGAGACTCTTTAGTGGAGGAATGACAAGAATTATTGTAAGCAAATTCAGCCAACGGAAGAAACTCGGACCAATCATTCTGGAGTTTGGCTGAATACAAGCGCAAATATTGTTTCAATGATTGGTTAACTCGTTCGGTTTGCCCGTTGGATTGTGGGTGGTAACCGGATGTTAACGACAATTTCATCTTCAATGAGGCACAAAAACATTTCCAGAATTGTGCGATGAATTGTGGACCCCGATCAGAAACAATATCAGTAGGCAACCCATGAAGCCTGAATACATGGCGGAGAAACAAAACTGCCAACCCTTGGGCAGAAGGCAATCGGGGAAGAGCAATAAAATGAGCCATTTTACTAAAACGGTCCACTACCACCCATATGACTCGGAATCCGGCTGAAAGGGGAAGGTCAACCACAAAATCCATGGAAATATGAGACCACGGCCTGAGAGGAACATTTAAGGGCATAAGTTGCCCGATGGGCAAGGAACGGGGAACCTTATGCTGTGCACAAACCTGACATGAATAAACAAATTCCTTGACGTCTTTAGAAAGACCAGGCCACCATACTGAGCGAGAGACTAACTCCAATGTCTTAGAGACTCCTGGATGCCCTGAAACTTTGTTATCATGGAATTCCGTTAAAACAGTAACTCTCAAAAACTCAGGGACGTAAAGACAACCAGCAGGAGTAATTCTAGGAGCTTGGTGTTGAAGCTGTTTTAACTGGGTAAATAAATCTTGTGTGAGGCCCGCCCAGATGACCGAAGATGGAAGTATGGGGGTAACAGGATTGTTATTGTGAACCGGAAGAAAGCTATGTGACAGGGCATCAGCCTTAGTATTCTTGGAACCAGGCCTGAAAGTGATTATAAATTTGAAACGCGTAAAAAATAATGCCCAACGTGCCTGCCGGGCATTAAGCCGCTTAGCCGATTCAATGTATTGCAGGTTCTTATGGTCAGTCAATACCGAAATAGTATGTTTTGCTCCCTCCAGCCAATGCCTCCACTCCTCGAAAGCCCATTTTACCGCCAGTAACTCCCGATTACCAACGTCATAGTTGGATTCAGCGGAGGAGAATTTCCTGGACATAAAGGCACAAGGATGTAATTCCAGAGACTCCGGATCCTTTTGAGAAAGGATAGCCCCCACTCCAACCTCCGAGGCATCAACCTCCACCACAAAGGGCAATTCCGGATTAGGATGTCTGAGGACTGGAGCCGAGACAAAGGCTTGTTTCAAGGCCCGGAAGGACAACTCAGCTTCACGCGACCAGTTGGTAGGATCCGCTCCTTTCTTTGTCAGAGCTACAATGGGAGCAACCAGGTCAGAAACAGAATGAATGAACCTCCTATAATAATTCGCAAACCCTAAAAAACGCTTAATTGCTTTTAAATTGGTGGGTTGCGCCCAACTAAGGATGGCCTGGAGTTTCTTTGGTTCCATGGAAAATCCCTGAGGGGAAATTATGTACCCTAAAAAAGATACTTCCGTGACATGAAACTCACACTTCTCCAGCTTGGCATATAAATGATTCTCACATAACTTTTGAAGAACCAGACGCACCTGGGTAACATGTTGTTCCATTGATTTAGAAAAAATCAGGATGTCGTCTAAGTAAACGACCACGAATTTCCCTAGGAAGTCACGGAGCACATCGTTAATGAGGTCTTGAAAAACTGCCGGAGCATTGGACAGGCCGAACGGCATCACCAGGTATTCGTAGTAACCCGACTGAGTACTGAAGGCCGTTTTCCACTCATCTCCAGATTTAATTCGGATGAGGTTGTACGCTCCTCTAAGGTCAATTTTAGAAAAAAATCACAGCAGAACGTAACTGATCAAAGAGTACAGAAATCAACGGCAAAGGATAGGTGTTTTTAACTGAGATCTTATTCAGGGCTCTAAAATCAATGCAAGGTCTAAGCGAGCCATCCTTTTTCTCCACAAAGAAGAAGCCTGCACTTAAAGGAGATTTTGATGGTCTAATAAATCCTTTCTCAAGGCTCTCATTTACATAATCATTCATAGCCGCAGTTTCTGGCCCGGATAATGCATATAATCTTCCCTTTGGCAATGCGGCACCAGGAATTAACTCAATAGCACAATCATAAGGCCGATGGGGAGGCAGAATGTCCGCATTGCCTTTGGAGAAAACATCAGCAAACTCCTGGTATTCCACCGGAATGAGTTCTGGAATGATAGCTGCTACTCTGACTGGAAACGTGATACATTCCTTATCACAAAAAGTACCCCAATGTGAAATCTCCCCCGACCGCCAATCAATGGTGGGATTATGAAAGGCCAGCCAAGGGTGACCCAGAACAACTGGAACTGCTGGGCAATGTGTAAGAAAGAACTCGATTTTCTCGGAATGTAGAGCTCCTACTGTAAGTAGTACAGGGGGTGTACGGAGAGAAATAATCCCATTAGACAGCGGACTCCCATCTAAGCCATGCATGGTGACACACCTACCCAAAGGTAACTGAGGAATGCCTAAGGCCTTAGCCCAAGTTAAATCCATAAAGTTTCCTGCAGCTCCACTGTCAACAAAAGCCGACACCGAAGAACTGAGGCTGCCAAAGGAAACTTTAACTGGGACTAAAAGGGAGTTATTCGAGGAGATAAGCTGCAGACCTAGGTGAACCCCCTCACAATTCACCTGGTCAAAGCGTTTCCCGACTTGTTCGGACAATTACGAGCAAAATGTCCCTTACCCCCACAGTACAGACAAAGACCAGAATTTTGCCTTCTGGCTCTTTCTTCAGGAGACAGCCGGGAGAGACCCATCTGCATGGTCTCCTCTACGTCTTCAGGAATGGAATATACACACGGACTTGACCTTACAGGTGCTCCTTTTTCAGCCCTCCGCTCTCTGAGACGACGATCAATCTTAATAGAAAGCTCCATGAGTTTATCGAGAGTCTCAGGAGCGGGGTACTGACGGAGACTGTCTTTTATAGACTCTGATAAGCCGAGGCGAAACTGACTGCGCAGGGCTGGGTCATTCCAGCCACAGTCGTTCGACCAACGGCGAAACTCCGTACAATAAACCTCTGCAGGATTTCTACCCTGTCTGAGAGCGCGCAACTGACTTTCAGCGGACGCCTCTCTATCAGGGTCATCATACAAGAGCCCTAAAGACTCAAAAAAAGCGTCAACTGACAACAATGCCGGATCCTCTGCTCTTAAACCAAATGCCCAGGTCTGAGGATCCCCCTGGAGCAAAGAAATAATAAACCCGACCCGCTGAGATTCAGTACCCGAGGAAGTCGGTCTTAAACGAAAATAAAGTTTACAGGATTCTTTAAAATTAAAAAACTCTTTTCTATCACCAGAAAAACGGTCAGGCAAATGCATCTTTGGTTCAGGGACTACCCTTGGGGAAGCTCGCAAAAGATCTTCCTGCGACTTCACCCGAAGAGAAAGATCCTGAACCATCTGAGTAAGTTCTTGAATCTGGCTGACTAAGAGCTGACCAGAATTTGGCCCTAAACCTGTTGGATTCATGAGGCCGATAAACTCTCACAAAACTGAATGAGAAAAAATTAAACCCCGTTTAATTTTAAGTTTTGGTATGGCCGGTAATAATGTTATGATTCCAGCACTCTGGTCAGAGAAGATCTTATGGCAAGGACTGGAGCACTGGAACGGAATGCTGGGGAAGGGAGCAGGACAGGAAAATAGCCCCTGGCGCCCTAACTCTGTTGTCTCACCCGTGTTGTCAGAAATCCCCTGTGAGACTATGGTTTCTTGAGCCCTTGGCAGCCGCGTTTGAAGGGCGGATTATGTCTGCCCAACTTCGATGCCCCCCGGTCTTAATGAGAGACAAAGGGAAACCCGAGACAGGGTGATAACAAGGGGCCCTCTAAATAAACAACCAGGCCAGGGGCTAAGCAAACTCAAAACTATAATATGTGCGGAGAAACCGCCAGGAAAAAGGACAACCAAAATATCCACTTGTCCAATTCTCCTACCCGGCACCGCCAAGTACCAGAGAGGACTTGTGGAAGCGGAACCCTCCGCAAATGCTCCAAACACAAAATATAAAAGGTAAAGCGGCTGAGCCGCAACACACGGCAGAGCCGCAACTCACGAACACCACTGGATATAAAACGGTGATCAGTCAGGACTCCAGGGAACCAAACGACCTCTTGGGATGAGATGACAACTCCCGAATACCGGACTTCTGCGGACTGGAATGACCGGATACAGCAGGACTGGAAACAGACTCTCAGCAAACAAAGGCAGCATGCAGGAAGCTATTACCGGCGTCTGTGAGAAGCCCTGGGAGTGTATTTAACAAGGAGTCCTCCAATCAGCTGCTAAAGGCTGATTAGAATAAATGCCGTGCAGCTGCCTTGCTGCACGGCCAGAGAGCAGGTGAATATCTTAATTTCCTAAAGCCTAGCAACGGGGAACGCGGTCCGCCAGTGGCGTCCCCGTTGCTAGGGTCCGTGCGGCTCAGCGCGCCCGGCGTCTAGCGTTGCTAGGGAGCCGGCGGCTGTACGTGCACGGCGTCTCTAGTTGCTAGGCGCCGGGCCGCGCAGACCATCAAGCGGACCCCGGCGCCTAACAGTATGACTCCCAAAAACAACAACCGCGTCATTGGGACCAACTGCGATTTTGGCAAGTTTAGGAGCCAACCATGTTGTTGAAGAACTGTCAGGGAGAGTGCAATGTTTTGCACCAACTGGTCCCTGGATCTCGCCTTTATCAGGAGATCATCCAAGTACGGGATAATTGTGACTCCTTGCTTGCGAAGGAGAACCATAATTTCCGCCATCACCCTGGTGAAAATCCTCGGAGCCGTGGACAGACCAAACGGCAATGTCTGAAATTGGTAATGACAATCCTGAATTGCAAACCTTAGGTAGCTTGAGGCAGTGGCTAAATGGGAACATGTAAGTAGGCATCCTTTATGTCTACCAAAACCATGAAATCTCCGTCCTCCGGACTGGAGATCACTGCCCTGAGAAATTCCATCTTGAAATTGAATTTCTTTAGGAAGAAATTGAGGGATTTCAGATTTAAGATTGGTCTGACTGAGCCGTCCGGCTTCGGGACCACGAAGAGGATTGAATAAAAACCTTCTCCCTGCTGACTAAGGCCAATTTGAACAATCGGTGAGGGGGAACGTCTTGAAACCCCAGTTTGTACCCTTGGGACACTATTTGTAAAACCCACGAGTCCAGGTCCGAATGAATCCAGAACTGACTGAAGAGTTTTAGACGTGCCCCCACTGGTGTGGGCTCCTGCAAGAAAGCCCCAGTGTCATGCAGTGGATTTGGCAGAAGCAGAGGACAATCTCTGGTCCTGCGATCTTGAAGAGGCTACAGACCTCTTCCTTTTCCTTCCTCTACCTGCAAAGAAAGGGGAATCTTAACTTCTTGCATATCTATTGGGCCAAAATGACTGCGGTAGATAATGATGCGTCTTCATCCGTTGAGAGGGAACATAGGGCAAGAAGGTTGACTTACCATTGAAATGAGGATGCATCTTGCTGCCTTTCCAATGAAGCAAGTTTAATTTAGTAATAGGTGAAAAACCATCCTTACAAAGGTGTTAATCAGAGACTTGGCTTTGTGGACACTTTTCAGAGAACAAATTTGTTAGCATAAAAATAAAGCCAGAAAATGAAGAGCTGTTTAATCACTCAATTGGATTTTTCTGCCAGCATATTTTTTTTCTCTGCAACCCACTGCTAAATTGTGCTTCCTAGCTGTTTTTATAAAATCACTGAATCAAATCTAACTCTGATTACATCAGAGAAGGCCAGGTACCCTACACCATAACAGGGGGTTTGAAATTTTGACTTGTCTACTTAAAGATCACCAAAATCTGATAACAAGGTCAATTAGGTCCCTGGGTGGGATTGAACCACCAACCTTATGGTTAATAGCCGTACACACTAACTGATTGCGCCACAGAGACACTTTGCAAAAGTACATACTGACAAATGCTAATAAGCATTCATCTAAAACGTTTCCTAGAAAAACTTAAAAAAGTCAATAATCTGGTGAGTTTTTGTAAGATGTTTCTTCTATCAACCAACGAAGAAACACATTGGTACTTTCCCATGATGATTGAGTGCTTCAGGATCTCTTGCACTTACATGTGCAGCAGAGTACAGCAATGGAAGCATGCTGGGCCCATAACCCAGAGGTAGGCAGATTGAAACTATCCTCTGCTATATGCATTTTTTTGTTTGTTAATTAAGGTAATCCAAAACTGGGATTGATATTTTGGCTCTTTTATTTTTACTTAAAGTATAATAACTTTTACCATTTTAATTTGTTTTAATAGTATATTGACAGTATTGTTTTCTTTCAAAAATCCACTTAATTTTCTTTACCCTATTATTAAAATGGTAATTGACAAAAACAAACTACATTGTCACCAGAAGAGCAATACAAAATGTACAAGTGATATATTAAAATCATCTTTCCAGCTTGAATTTCAATGATGCATTGGGGCAACGATTTTGTGAGAAACATCTTCACCCTTAAATAAAGATTTTCTTAATTCCTTACCTGTGTGCTAATTAGATATCACCTTGTTTTCACATTAAACAGACTTCCACATGAGAAAGCAGCAAGGATGCAGTGGCGTTAATGTTTCCTGGTGTCAACCTGTATTATTTCAGTAGACATTGAAATGAGGATGCATCTTGCTGCCTTTCCAATGAAGCAAGTTTAATTTAGTAATAGGTGAAAAACCATCCTTACAAAGGTGTTAATCAGAGACTTGGCTTTGTGGACACTTTTCAGAGAACAAATTTGTTAGCATAAAAATAAAGCCAGAAAATAAAGAGCTGTTTAATCACTCAATTGGATTTTTCTGCCAGCATATTTTTTTTCTCTGCAACCCACTGCTAAATTGTGCTTCCTAGCTGTTTTTATAAAATCACTGAATCAAATCTAACTCTGATTACATCAGAGAAGGCCAGGTACCCTACACCATAACAGGGGGTTTGAAATTTTGACTTGTCTACTTAAAGATCACCAAAATCTGATAACAAGGTCAATTAGGTCCCTAGGTGGAATTGAACCACCAAACTTTTGGTTAATAGCCGTACATACTAACTGATTGCGCCACAGAGACACTTTGCAAAAGTACATACTGACAAAGGCTAATAAGCATTCATCTAAAACGTTTCCTAGAAAAACTTAAAAAAGTCAATAATCTGGAGCGTTTTTGTAAGATGTTTCTTCTATCAACCAACGAAGAAACACATTGGTACTTTCCCATGCTGAGTGAGTGCTTCAGGATCTCTTGCACTTACATGTGCAGCAGAGTACAGCAATGGAAGCATGCAGGGCCCATAACCCAGAGGTAGGCAGATTGAAACTATCCTCTGCTATATGCATTTTTTTTTGTTAATTAAAGTAATCCAAAACTGGGATTGATATTTTGTCTCTTTTATTTTTACTTAAAGTACAATAACTTTTACCATTTTAATTTGTTTTAATAGTATATTGACAGTATAGTTTTCTTTCAAAAATCCACTTAATTTTCTTTACCCTGTTATTAAAATGGTAATTGACAAAAACAAACTACATTGTCACCAGAAGAGCAATACAAAATGTACAAGTGATATATTAAAATCATCTTTCCAGCTTGAATTTCAATGATGCATTGGGGCAACAATTTTGTGAGAAACATCTTCACCCTTAAATAAAGATTTTCGTAATTCCTTACCTGTGTGCTAATTAGATATCACCTTGTTTTCACATTAAACAGACTTCCACATGAGAAAGCAGCAAGGATGCAGTGGCGTTAATGTTTCCTGGTGTCAACCTGTATTATTTCAGTAGACATTGAAATGAGGATGCATCTTGCTGCCTTTCCAATGAAGCAAGTTTAATTTAGTAATAGGTGAAAAGCCATCCCTACAAAGGTGTTAATCAGAGACTTGGCTTTGTGGACACTTTTCAGAGAACAAATTTGTTAGCATAAAAATAAAGCAAGAAAATTAAGAGCTGTTTAATCACGCAATTTGGTTTTTTTGCCAGCATATTTCTTTTTCTCTGCAACCCACTGCTAAATTGTGCTTCCTAGATGTTTTTATAAAATCACTGAATCAAATCTAACTCTGATTACATCAGCGAAGGCCAGGTACCCTACACCATAACAGGGGGTTTGAAATTTGACTTGTCTACTTAAAGATCACCAAAATCTGATAACAAGGTCAATTAGGTCCCTGGGTGGGATTGAACCACCAACCTTTTGGTTAATAGCCGTACATACTAACTGATTGCGCCACAGAGACACTTTGCAAAAGTCCATACTGACAAAGGCTAATAAGCATTCATCTAAAACGTTTCCTAGCAAAACTTTAAAAAGTCAATAATCTGGAGAGTTTTTGTAAGATGTTTCTTCCATCAACCAACGAAGAAACACATTGGTACTTTCCCATGATGAGTGAGTGCTTCAGGATCTCTTGCACTTACATGTGCAGCAGAGTACTGCAATGGAAGCATGCTGGGCCCATAACCCAGAGGTAGGCAGATTGAAACTATCCTCTGCTATATGCATTTTTTGTTGTTAATTAAAGTAATCCAAAACTGGGATTGATATTTTGTCTCTTTTATTTTTACTTAAAGTACAATAACTTTTACCATTTTAATTTGTTTTAATAGTATATTGACAGTATTGTTTTCTTTCAAAAATCCACTTAATTTTCTTTACCCTATTATTAAAATGGTAATTGACAAAAACAAACTACATTGTCACCAGAAGAGCAATACAAAATGTACAAGTGATATATTAAATTCATCTTTCCAGCTTGAATTTCAATGATGCATTAGGTCAACAATTTTGTGAGAAACATCTTCACCCTTAAATAAAGATTTTCTTAATTCCTTACCTGTGTGCTAATTAGATATCACCTTGTTTTTCACATTAAACAGACTTCCACATGAGAAAGCAGCAAGGATGCAGTGGCGTTAATGTTTCCTGGTGTCAACCTGTATTATTTCAGTAGACATTGAAATGAGGATGCATCTTGCTGCCTTTCCAATGAAGCAAGTTTAATTTAGTAATAGGTGAAAAACCATCCTTACAAAGGTGTTAATCAGAGACTTGGCTTTGTGGACACTTTTCAGAGAACAAATTTGTTAGCATAAAAATAAAGCCAGAAAATGAAGAGCTGTTTAATCACTCAATTGGATTTTTCTGCCAGCATATTTTTTTTCTCTGCAACCCACTGCTAAATTGTGCTTCCTAGCTTTTTTTTATAAAATCACTGAATCAAATCTAACTCTGATTACATCAGAGAAGGCCAGGTACCTTACACAATAAGAGGGGGTTTGAAATTTTGACTTGTCTACTTAAATATCACCAAAATCTGATCACAAGGTCAATTACGTCCCTGGGTGGGATTGAACCACCAACCTTTTGGTTAATAGCCGAACACACTAACCGATTGCGCCACAGAGACACTTTGCAAAAAGTACATACTGACAAAGGCTAATAAGCATACATCTAGAACGTTTCCTAGAAAAACATTAAAAAATCAATAATCTGGAGAGTTTTTGTAAGATGTTTCTTCCATCAACCAACGAATAAACACATTGGTACTTTCCCATGATGAGTGAGTGCTTCAGGATCTCTTGCACTTACATGTGCAGCAGAGTACTGCAATGGAAGCATGCTGGACCAATAACCCAGAGGTAGGCAGATTGAAACTATCCTTTGCTATATGCATTTTTTTTTGTTAATTTAAGTAATCAAAACTGGGATTGATATTTTTGCTCTTTTATTTTTACTTAAAGTACAATAACTTTTACCATTTTAATTTGTTTTAATAGTATATTGACAGTATAGTTTTCTTTTAAAAATCCACTTAATTTTCTTTACCCTATTATTAAAATGGTAATTGACAAAAAAAACTACATTGTCACCAGAAGAGAAATACAAAATGTACAAGTGATATATTAAAATCATCTTTCCAGCTTGAATTTCAATGATGCATTGGGGCAACAATTTTGTGAGAAACATCTTCACCCTTAAATAAAGATTTTCGTAATTCCTTACCTGTGTGCTAATTAGATATCACCTTGTTTTCACATTAAACAGACTTCCACATGAGAAAGCAGCAAGGATGCAGTGGCGTTAATGTTTCCTGGTTTCAACCTGTATTATTTCAGTAGACATTGAAATGAGGATGCATCTTGCTGCCTTTCCAATGAAGCAAGTTTAATTTAGTAATAGGTGAAAAACCATCCCTACAAAGGTGTTAATCAGAGACTTGGCTTTGTGGACAATTTTCAGAGAACAAATTTGTTAGCATAAAAATAAAGCCAGAAAATGAAGAGCTGTTTAATCACGCAATTTGATTTTTTTGCCAGCATATTTCTTTTTCTCTGCAACCCACTGCTAAATTGTGCTTCCTAGATGTTTTTATAAAATCACTGAATCAAATCTAACTCTGATTACATCAGAGAAGGCCAGGTACCCTACACAATAACAGGGGGTATGAAATTTGACTTGTCTACTTAAAGATCACCAAAATCTGATAACAAGGTCAATTACGTCCCTGGGTGGGATTGAACCACCAACATTTTGGTTAATAGCCGTACACACTAACTGATTGCGCCACAGAGACACTTTGCAAAAGTACATACTGACAAATGCTAATAAGCATTCATCTAAAACGTTTCCTAGAAAAACTTAAAAAAGTCAATAATCTGGAGAGTTTTTGTAAGATGTTTCTTCTATCAACCAACGAAGAAACACATTGGTACTTTCCCATGATGAGTGAGTGCTTCAGGATCTCTTGCACTTACATGTGCAGCAGAGTACAGCAATGGAAGCATGCTGGGCCAACCCAGAGGTAGGCAGATTGAAACTATCCTCTGCTATATGCATTTTTTTTTGTTAATTAAAGTAATCCAAAACTGGGATTGATATTTTGGCTCTTTTATTTTTACTTAAAGTACAATAACTTTTACCATTTTAATTTGTTTTAATAGTATTTTGACAGTATTGTTTTCTTTCAAAAATCCACTTCATTTTCTTTACCCTATTATTAAAATGGTAATTGACAGAAACAAACTACATTGTCACCAGAAGAGCAATACAAAATGTACAAGTGATATATTAAAATCATCTTTCCAGCTTGAATTTCAATGATGCATTGGGGCAACGATTTTGTGAGAAACATCTTCACCCTTAAATAAAGATTTTCTTAATTCCTTACCTGTGTGCTAATTAGATATCACCTTGTTTTCACATTAAACAGACTTCCACATGAGAAAGCAGCAAGGATGCAGTGGCGTTAATGTTTCCTGGTGTCAACCTGTATTATTTCAGTAGACATTGAAATGAGGATGCATCTTGCTGCCTTTCCAATGAAGCAAGTTTAATTTAGTAATAGGTGAAAAACCATCCCTACAAAGGTGTTAATCAGAGACTTTGCTTTGTGGACACTTTTCAGAGAACAAATTTGTTAGCATAAAAATAAAGCCAGAAAATGAAGAGCTGTTTAATCACTCAATTGGATTTTTTTGCCAGCATATTTCTTTTTCTCTGCAACCCACTGCTAAATTGTGCTTCCTAGCTGTTTTTATAAAATCACTGAATCAAATCTAATTACATCAGAGAAGGCCAGGTACCCTACACCATAACAGGGGGTTTGAAATTTTGACTTGTCTACTTAAAGATCACCAAAATCTGATCACAAGGTCAATTACGTCCCTGGGTGTGATTGAACCACCAACCTTTTGGTTAGTAGCCGTACACACTAACTGATTGCGCCACAGAGACACTTTGCAGAAGTAAATACTGACAAAGGCTAATAAGCATTCATCTAAAACGTTTCCTAGAAAAACTTTAAAAAGTCAATAATCTGGAGAGTTTTTGTAAGATGTTTCTTCCATCAACCAACGAAGAAACACATTGGTACTTTCCCATGATGAGTGAGTGCTTCAGGATCTCTTGCACTTACATGTGCAGCAGAGTATAGCAATGGAAGCATGCTGGGCCCATAACCCAGAGGTAGGCAGATTGAAACTATCCTCTGCTATATGCATTTTTTTTTGTTAATTAAAGTAATCCAAAACTGGGATTGATATTTTGCCTCTTTTATTTTTACTTAAAGTACAATAACTTTTACCATTTTAATTTGTTTTAATAGTATATTGACAGTATTGTTTTCTTTCAAAAATCCACTTAATTTTCTTTACCCTATTATTAAAATGGTAATTGACAAAAACAAACTACATTGTCACCAGAAGAGCAATACAAAATGTACAAGTGATATATTAAAATCATCTTTCCAGCTTGAATTTCAATGATGCATTGGGGCAACGATTTTGTGAGAAACATCTTCACCCTTAAATAAAGATTTTCTTAATTCCTTACTTATGTGCTAATTAGATATCACCTTGTTTTCACATTAAACAGACTTCCACATGAGAAAGCAGCAAGGATGCAGTGGCGTTAATGTTTCCTGGTGTCAACTTGTATTATTTCAGTAGACATTGAAATGAGGATGCATCTTGCTGCCTTTCCAATGAAGCAAGTTTAATTTAGTAATATGTGAAAAACCATCCCTACAAAGGTGTTAATCAGAGACTTGGCTTTGTGGACACTTTTCAGAGAACAAATTTGTTAGCATAAAAATAAAGCCAGAAATGAAGAGCTGTTTAATCACTCAATTGGATTTTTTTGCCAGCATATTTCTTTTTCTCTGCAACCCACTGCTAAATTGTGCTTCCTAGCTGTTTTTATAAAATCACTGAATCAAATCTAACTCTGATTACATCAGAGAAGGCTAGGTACCCTACACAATAAGAGGGGGTTTGAAATTTTTACTTGTCTACTTAAATATCACCAAAATCCGATCACAAGGTCAATTACATCCCTGGGTGGGATTGAACCACCAACCTTTTGGTTAATAGCCGAACACACTAACCGATTGCGCCACAGAGACACTTTGCAAAAAGTACATACTGACAAAGGCTAATAAGCATTCATCTAGAACGTTTCCTAGAAAAACTTTAAAAAGTCAATAATCTGGAGAGTTTTTGTAAGATGTTTCTTCCATCAACCAATGAAGAAACACATTGGTACTTTCCCATAATGAGTGAGTGCTTCAGGATCTCTTGCACTTACATGTGCAGCAGAGTACTGCAATGGAAGCATGCTGGGCCCATAATCCAGAGGTAGGCAGATTGAAACTATCCTTTGCTATATGCATTTTTTTTGTTAATTAAAGTAATCCAAAACTGGGATTGATATTTTGGCTCTTTTATTTTTACTTAAAGTACAATAACTTTTACCATTTTAATTTGTTTTGATAGTATATTGACAGTATTGTTTTCTTTCAAAAATCCACTTAATTTTCTTTACCCTATTATTAAAATGGTAATTGACAAAAACAAACTACATTGTCACCAGAAGAGCAATACAAAATGTACAAGTGATATATTAAAATCATCTTTCCAGCTTGAATTTCAATGATGCATTGGGGCAACGATTTTGTGAGAAACATCTTCACCCTTAAATAAAGATTTTCTTAATTCCTTACCTGTGTGCTAATTAGATATCACCTTGTTTTCACATTAAACAGACTTCCACATGAGAAAGCAGCAAGGATGCAGTGGCGTTAATGTTTCCTGGTGTCAACCTGTATTATTTCAGTAGACATTGAAATGAGGATGCATCTTGCTGCCTTTCCAATGAAGCAAGTTTAATTTAGTAATAGGTGAAAAACCATCCATACAAAGGTATTAATCAGAGACTTGGCTTTGTGGACACTTTTCAGAGAACAAATTTGTTAGCATAAAAATAAAGATAGAAAATGAAGAGCTGTTTAATCACTCAATTGTATTTTTTTGCCAGCATATTTTTTTTATCTGCAACCCACTGCTAAATTGTGCTTCCTAGCTGTTTTTTTATAAAATCACTGAATCAAATCTAACTCTGATTACATCAGAGAAGGCCAGGTACCCTACACAATAAGAAGAGGTTTGAAATTTTGACTTGTCTACTTAAAGATCACCAAAATCTTATCACAAGGTCAATTACGTCCCTGGGTGTGATTGAACCACCAACCTTTTGGTTAGTAGCCATACACACTAACTGATTGCGCCACAGAGACACTTTGCAGAAGTAAATACTGACAAAGGCTAATAAGCATTCATCTAAAACGTTTCCTAGAAAAACTTAAAAAAGTCAATAATCTGGAGAGTTTTTGTAAGATGTTTCTTCCATCAACCAACGAAGAAACACATTGGTACTTTCCCATGATGAGTGAGTGCTTCAGGATCTCTTGCACTTACATGTGCAGCAGAGTACTGCAATGGAAGCATGCTGGGCCCATAACCCAGAGGTAGGCAGATTGAAACTATCCTTTGCTATATGCATTTTTTTTGTTAATTAAAGTAATCCAAAACTGGGATTGATATTTTTGCTCTTTTATTTTTACTTAAAGTACAATAACTTTTACCATTTTAATTTGTTTTAATAGTATATTGACAGTATTGTTTTCTTTCAAAAATCCACTTAATTTTCTTTACCCTATTATTAAAATGGTAATTGACAAAAACAAACTACATTGTCACCAGAAGAGCAATGCAAAATGTACAAGTGTTATATTAAAATCATCTTTCCAGCTTGAATTTCAATGATGCATTGGGGCAACGATTTTGTGAGAAACATCTTCACCCTTAAATAAAGATTTTCTTAATTCCTTACCTGTGTGCTAATTAGATATCACCTTGTTTTCACATTAAACAGACTTCCACATGAGAAAGCAGCAAGGATGCAGTGGCGTTAATGTTTCCTGGTGTCAACCTGTATTATTTCAGTAGACATTGAAATGAGGATGCATCTTGCTGCCTTTCCAATGAAGCAAGTTTAATTTAGTAATAGGTGAAAAACCATCCCTACAAAGGTGTTAATCAGAGACTTGGCTTTGTGGACACTTTTCAGAGAACAAATTTGTTAGCATAAAAATAAAGCCAGAAAATGAAGAGCTGTTTAATCACTCAATTGGATTTTTTTGCCAGCATATTTCTTTTTCTCTGCAACCCACTGCTAAATTGTGCTTCCTAGCTGTTTTTATAAAATCACTGAATCAAATCTAACTCTGATTACATCAGAGAAGGCCAGTACCAGTACACCATAACAGGGGGTTTGAAATTTTGACTTGTCTACTTAAAGATCACCAAAATCTGATCACAAGGTCAATTACGTCCCTGGGTGTGATTGAACCACCAACCTTTTGGTTAGTAGCCGTACACACTAACTGATTGCGCCACTAAGACACTTTGCAGAAGTAAATACTGACAAAGGCTAATAAGCATTCATCTAAAACGTTTCCTAGAAAAACTTTAAAAAGTCAATAATCTGGAGAGTTTTTGTAAGATGTTTCTTCCATCAACCAACGAAGAAACACATTGGTACTTTCCCATGATGAGTGAGTGCTTCAGGATCTCTTGCACTTACATGTGCAGCAGAGTACAGCAATGGAAGCATGCTGGGCCCATAACCCAGAGGTAGGCAGATTGAAACTATCCTCTGCTATATGCATTTTTTTTTGTTAATTAAAGTAATCCAAAACTGGGATTGATATTTTGCCTCTTTTATTTTTACTTAAAGTACAATAACTTAAAAGTACCCAGTCTCCACTGGGCACAGTATCAAACTGAGGTCTGGAGGAGGGGCATAGAGGGAGGAGCCAGTGCACACCCAGAACTAAAGTCTTTCTTAAAGTACCCATGTCTCCTGCGGAGCCTATCTATCCCCATGGTCCTTACGGAGTCCCCAGCATCCTCTAGGACGTTAGAGAAAATAGGATTTTAATACCTACCGGTAAATCCTTTTCTCTTAGTCCGTAGAGGATGCTGGGCACCCGTCCCAGTGCGTACTGTGTCTGCAGTTATTAAATGGCCCTTAACTCCAGAACATTTATGTGGAGAAAACTTTCCTGACTTGACCATCTTCCTTGGATGTTTTCCCCCTGTGTGACTGCTCCCCAGCCTCGGAGGGTTGCATCCATGGTCCCTAGGATCCAGTCCTGGATCCCGAACCATCGCCCCTCTAGGAGGTGAGAACTGTGCAGCCACCAATGGAGTAAGATTCTGGTCTTGGAAGACAGGATTATCCTCCAGTGCATGTGTAGGTGGGATCCGGACCACTTGTCCAACAGGTCCCACTGGAACACTCTGGCATGGAACCTGCCAAACTGAATGGCCTCGTAGGCCGCAACCATCTTCCCCAGCAACAGAATGCATTGATGGATTAACACTCTTGCTGGTTTCAGAATTTGTTTGACCAGACTCTGGAACTCCATAGCCTTTCCACTGGAAGAAAGCCTCTTCTGTGTCCAGTATGACTCCCAGAAACAACAACCGCGTCATTGGGACCAACTGCGATTTTGGCAAGTTTAGGAGCCAACCATGTTGTTGAAGAACTGTCAGGGAGAGTAGATGTTTTGCACCAACTGGTCCCTGGATCTCGCCTTTATCAGGAGATCATCCAAGTACGGCATAATTGTGACTCCTTGCTTGTGAAGGAGAACCATCATTTCCACCATCACCCTGGTGAAAATCCTCGGAGCCGTGGACAGACCAAACGGCAACGTCTGAAATTGGTAATGACAATCCTGAATTGCAAACCTCAGGTAGCTTGATGCAGTGGCTAAACGGGAACATGTAATTAGGCAACCTTATGTCTACCAAAACCATGAAATCTCCTTCCTCCGGACTGGAGATCCCTACCCTGAGAGATTCCATCTTGAAATTGAATTTCTTTAGGTAGAAATTGAGGGATTTCAGATTTAAGATTGGTCTGACTGAGCCGTCCGGCTTCGGGAGCACGAAGAGGCTTGAATAAAAACCTTCTCCCTGCTGACTAAGGCCGATTTGAACAATCGGTGAGGGGGAACGTCTTGAAACCCCAGTTTGTACCCTTGTGACACTATTTGTAAAACCCACGAGTCCAGGTCCAAATTAATCCAGAACTGACTGAAGTGTTTTAGACGTGCCCCCACTGGTGTGGGCTCCTGCAAGAGAGCCCCAGCGTCATGCAGTGGATTTGGCAGAAGCAGAGGACGATCTCTGCTCCTGCGATCTTGAAGAGGCTACAGACCTCTTCTCCTTCCTCTAATGCAAAGAAAGGGGAATCTTAACTTCTTGCATATCTATTGGGACAAAATGACTGCGTTAGACAATGATGCGTCTTCATCCGTTGAGAGGGAACATAGGGCAAGAAGGTTGACTTACCTGCGGGAGCTGCCGAGATCAAATTAACTAGGCCGTTGCCAAACAAGGCTTCACCTTCATAGGGAAGAGACTCCCTTTCTTCTTGGAGTCAGCATCAGCATTCCCTTGGTGAATCCACACTGCCCTCCTATCCGAGACTGCCATGAAATTGGCCCGTGAACTCAAGAGTCCTATATCCCTTGCAGTCGTAAGTATGCTGCAGTGTCCTTGATATGATCCAACGTAAGGAGTATCCCATCTCTCCAAGATATCTATATCGGAAGACAAGGTATTCGACCAATTCTTGAATACTACTACTCACCCATGCGCATGTAATGGCAGGTCTAAGTAATGTACCCGTGGTTACATAACTAGAAATAATGTAGCTTCCTGCATACGATCCGCTGGATTTGTGACAGGGCCCCGTGCAGAACAGGGGGTGACTCCCACTTTATTCTGTCCGCAGCAGGAAATGAATAAACAATCGGAAACCTTTTGGGGATTTGAAACCATCTTGTCGAGCTGGCCCAGACTTTCTCAAACAGAGATGGAGGAACGTTACATCAGCTTTCATTATATATCTATATATACATACATATAGACCCCTTTGTCAGGAACAGCAGGGTCCTCAGTGATGTTAATATGTCCTTAATATCCACAATCATGTACTGAATGCTCCTTGCCAATATTGGATCTAATCAGGAAATATTATGGTCGACATAGGAATCAGTATCCGAGTCAGTATCAGTGTGTAGTAACATTTTTGCGGGCCTGAGGGAAAAGAAGCATAGCCATGAACATCACATCTATTCTCTACGTCTGTGTCTGGGACACAGATTTATCCAACCTCACTCTGATATTATTGAAACTTTCACCCAGTCAGTTATTGGTGGTGCCAACAGGGCCACCATCATATGTCTGCATTCCTAATATAGTTTCCTCTTGGGAAAAACATTCAGCCACCGACATGTTGACACACATGTACCAAGTACCCACAGACACATCGGCTTATGGGGGATAGACCTACAGTAAATCTGTCAGAGGGACAGAGAGGATTTTTTAGCTCACAACCCAGCGCCAAAAGTACACAGTCTGGGAAATAATAAACTCTATAGTGATAGACTTGTAACGCTCTATAGATGTGCTGGTGAGGTGAGGAAGAAGCCCCGCCGCTGTAATGGCACGCTTCTGTCCCGCTCAGAAACAAATAATTAATTACGCTGGCGGGGTAAGGACAGTGCCCAGGCACTAATGTCCACTTTTGCCAGCCTTTTGTGAGGAATTTATGCTGCCCAGGGTGCCCCCCCCCACCCACCCACATGCCCTGCACCCTGCAGTGCCTGTGTTTGTGTGGAAGCATGGCGCACAGCATTCCGCTCGCTGCGTGGTACCTCAGAATGCCGTCACTGGAGAAGAAGTCTTCTGTTCTTCTGCTACTCGCCTGTCTTCTGACTTCTGGCTCTGTAAGGAGGTGATGGCAGGCTACGGGAGTGGGCATCTAGGCGTACCCAGCGATCAGCACCCTCAGGAGCTAATGGTGTCCTGTCAGCCAGAAGCAGAGCCATTGAACTCACTAGAAGTTGGTCATACTTCTCTCCCCTAAGTTCCACGAAGCAGGGAGACTGTTGCCAGCAGCCTCCCTGAAAATAAGAAAAACTAACATAAGTCTTTTCAGAGAAACTCAGTAGAGCTCCCCTGTAGTGCATCCAGTCTCACTGGGCACAATTCTAAAACTGGAGTCTGGAGGAGGGGCATAGAGGGAGGAGACAGTTCACACCCTTTGAAAGTCTTAAAGTGCCCATGTCTCCTGCGGATCCCGTCTATACCCCATGGTTCTTAATGTGATCCCAGCATCCTCTAGGACGTATGAGAAAACAAATAACGCACACACGAGGAGGAGAGAACAAAGGAAGCTATAAGGAGGGGAGGGGAGGGGGGGGGGGTAAGGTAGTAAAGGGATATTGGATAAACTACAACCTTATACATATTCATTAATGTACCAGTAGTTAGAAGTAGAAGAGCTCTAACAGAAACCACAAAGCTTATCTAAAGCCACACCACGCTGGATATGCCCAATCTCATTTGATCTTTGAAGCAAAGCAGTATTGGACTTTGTTACTACCAAGCAGTCTCCCATCCATGTATTATCAGATTATTTAGGTGTTTTTAAACTACCAACACCCTTTTCTTGGTACTGTACATTTAATTTTTACACATATTCTTTTATGTACCAGAAGTTAGAAGTAGAAGAGCTCTAACAGAAACCACGAGGTCATCTACAGCCACAGCACACTGGATTTGCCCAATCTCTCCTGATCATGGAAGCTGAGCAGTGTTGGTCCTGGTTTTAGTACTTGGATTGGAGACCACCAGGAAATACCAGGAGCTGTGTGTATTTTTACAATACCAACACCGTTCTCTTGATGCATTCCATTTTGAAACATTGGGGCAGATCTATTAAGCCTGGTGAACTGATAAAGTGCAAGGTGATAAAGTACCAGCCAGTCAGCTCCTAACTGTCATTTTTCAAACCCAGCCTGTGACATGGCAATTAGGAGCTGATTGGCTGGTACTTTATCACCATGCAAATTATCATTTCACCAGGTTTAATAAATCAAAACAAAAGAAGTACAGATAGCGCTTGCAGATTTATTATTATAAATTTATTAATTAACTATTATCTCAATGATAATTCTTCACTAGTACTATTATAGTACCAAGGATATAGATTAATAAAAAAAAAAAATATCTTTCCCTTGCCTTGACAACAAATTTACATATATAAAAAAACTAAAACCACATTGACATCAATTAATAATATATAAGAAAATGCTCTGCTCCACAAATTGGTTTAGCTAGCCCTCTTAGTACAGAAAGAGATACAATAGTTTCAATGAGTCCCAGTGTTTCACTTAACTGCTACAACTGCAACAGCTGAGTCCAATGTCTGGTTACTTAGTTTCATTTAGTTTACTGCTGTTTCCTTTCTTTGGTGATGGTAATCTTAGGATAGATGTTATAACGTTAGATAATGTATGATATATGGAATAGGGCTTGCTTTCAATCATATATAGTACGTATAGTATTTAGCAGCTTTTTTGTCCACTTTAAATGACGCTGATCAGATTAACAGCAATTTCATCGTGAAGCAGTAGGATTAATGGATATAGTCACAGTTTTTATAAGACATGGCCATGTTAAGTTTTAATTACCACTCCGCCTCAGGTTTCCGTCTTTGTAACCCTCCCGGCTCTGGTGCTAATTTACCGTTCCAAACGAGCCTTATCCGGAGATACGTCTAAAGTCCTCCTGATGCTCGGCGTGAGTGGTAGATTAGGTTGTCACTGGCAGGTGCAAATACAGTAGGTGTTTCTCAGGTTTAATAAATCGTCCGCTTATTCATTTATGTACGAGTAGTTAGAAGTAGAAGAACTCTAACAGAAACCACTAAGCTCATCTACAGCCACACCACACTGTATATGCCCAATATCACCTGATCTTAGGCCTGGTTTGTTCTTGGATGTGAGACCACCTGGGAATACCAGGTGCTGTAGGTAGTTTTATACTACCAACACCGTTCTCTTGATGCATTCTATTTTGAAACTTATTCATTGATGTAGAAGTTAGAAACAGCAAAAATCATCTACAGCCGCATCACACTGGATATGTCCAATCCAGTGGCGTAACTAGAAATTTTTCTCCCCCAAGCCAAAAAATTCTTCGGCGCCCCCCCCCCCCCCCCCCTTCATGCTCCATAATTGGGAGCAAGAAAGGGATAAATATGCGCGCGCCTAAGGCGTGCGCGGCAAAAAAAGGGGCGTGGTTTTGTTGGAGTGGGCGTGATTTCGCATAAAGGGGCGTGGCATTGCAGGAAAAGACTACCTTATACCCCAGTTTTGCAACCTGCACGCCCATACGTTGGCCACCACAGGAAAGAAAAATAATCCTGATTCATGCCCCTTACATTATTTGTCATTTTTCCTCCTTATAGTAATGCCCAGTATACATTATGCCACATACTGCAATGGCCCTTAGACATTATGCCGCACACAATAATGCACGACACAATATGCACACACTGTAATGCCCCCGACACATTATGCCACACACCGTAATGTCTGTGACACATTATGCCACACACCGTAATGCCTGTGACACATTATGACAGGAATCGCAATGCCCGTTATACATTATGCTACACACTGCAATGCCCCTGATACATTATAGCACATACAATGTCTGTGACACATTATGACACACACCGCAATGTCCGTGATACATTATGCCACACACTGCAATGCCCGATACATTATAGCACATACAATGCCTGTGACACATTATGCCACACACTGCAATGACCTTGAGACATTATACCACAATGCCCGTGATATAGTATACCATACACCGTAATGCCTGTGACACATACCGCAATGCCCTGCCCGTTATACCCTATGCCACACATCGCAATGCCCGTTATGTATTATGCCACACTGCAATGACCCTGAGACATTATACCACATACCACAATGCCCGTGATATAGTATACCACACACCGTAATGCCTGACACATTATGACACACACCGCAATGTCCGTGATACATTATGCCACACACTGCAATGACCCTGAGACATTATACCACATATCACAATGCCCGCGATATAGTATACCATACACCGTAATGCCTGCGACACATTATGACACACACCGCAATGTCCGTGATACATTATGCCACACACCGTAATGCCCATTACACATTAAGTCTACAGTAAGGCTTCTAATTACTTTTCAATTACCTGCTCGTTGTCAGGGGTTTCATGCACTGGGTGTCATGCTCGTTTCCAGGGGTTTCATGCTCTTGGTTCCATGCACGGTGCCAGGGGTTTTCATGCTCAGGGTGTCATGCTCGTTGCCAGGGGTTTCATGCACTGGGTGTCATGCTCGTTGCCAGGTGTTTCATGCACTGGGTGTCATGCTCGTTGCCAGATGTTTCATGCACTGGGTGTCATGCTCGTTGCTAGGAGGTAGTCTTTGTTGCTAGGGCAGTGCTCCCAGTGCCACATATGTCCCCAGTGCCAGATATTCCCCCACGGTGCCAGGTACTTACATGCCCCAGTGCCAAATATAGTCGTCCCCCCCATGTGCCAGGTACACATGTGCCCCCAGTGCCAGATATTCCCCCCCAGTGCCATATATGCCCCCAGTGCCAGATATTCCCCCCAGTGCCATATTTGCCCCCCGTGCCATATATGCCCCCAGTGCCAGATACCCCCCCCCGTGCCATATATGCCCCCAGTGCCAGATATTCCCCCCCAGTGCCATATATGCCCCAGTGCCAGATATCCCCCCCAGTGCCAGATATGCCCCCAGTGCCAGATATTCCCCCCAGTGCCAGAAATGCCCCAGTGCCAGATATTCCTCCCCCCCCCGTGCCATATATGCCCCCAGTGCCAGATATTTACCCCCCCCCCCCGCCGTCGCTTTTTGGAGGGACACGGAGGGCACAGCTCGTCTCTCCTGTGTCCCTCCTGCTGCATCATCTCCGGCGGCCGCGGGTCTAATAGGGGGAAGTGCCGGTTCGTGAGCCAATTAGAGCTCACGGACGGCACTTCCCCCTATTAGACCCGCGGCCGCCGGAGATGATGCAGCAGGAGGGACACAGGGAGGCACGCTGTGTGCCCTCCGTGTCCCTCCAAAAAGCGGCGGAGGGAAGGAGACTGCAGACTGACATGCGGACGCTCGTCCGCATGTCAGTCTGCTGTAAATCAGTGGCGCCCCCGCAGCCCCTCGCCCCCAAGCCACCGCGAGGACTGCGGGGGCAGTAGTTACGCCACTGGTCCAATCTCATCTGATGATGGAAGCTAAGCAGTGTTGTGCCTGGTTTGTTTTTGGATTTCAAGTCCTGCCTTCTGGTTTGGCCACGGCACCTCGGATATTCACCAAGGTCATGGCCGTGATGACGACCCTTCACCATCAGAGAATCAGGATCCTGACAAATCTGGACGACTTGCTGATCCTGGTGAACTCCCAAGAGGTTCTCCACAGTTATCTGGAACTGGCGGTCCAATTCCTAAAAGTCCACGGGTGGCTATTCAACTGAAAAAAGTCCTCGCTGGTCCCTGCTCGGAACATTGTGCACCTAGGGGCACTGCTGGACACACACAGCCAACAATTGTTTCTGTCTCCAGAGAAAGTCCTGAAAATTCAGGACAGTATCGTCCTCTCTCGCCCAAGAGTGTTGATACACACGGCGATGCAAGTACTAGACCTCATGGTGTCGGCTTTCGATATGGTAGAGTACGCTCAATTTCATTACCGCCCTCTGCAGAGGTTAATCCTCTCCAAGTGCCTGCCTGCCTCATCGGATGATGTCTCAAATGATCTCCTTGACTCCGGAGGTTCGTCTGACACTGAGCTGGTGGCTACAGGACCAACAGTTGAGCAGGGGCCATCCCTTCTGGATCTCCAACTGTGTCCTCTTGACAATGGATGCCAGTCTTTTGGGCTGGGCCATGGTGTTGGAGCAACACTTTCTCCAGGGTCGGTGGACCAGGGAGGAATCTCTCCTCCTGATATACATTCTGGAATTGCAGGCAGTGTTCAATTAATTGACACTGGCCCTGCCTCTAGTACAGAACAGGCCTGTTCAAGTACAATCTGACAACGCCACCACGGTAGTGTACACAAATCATCAAGGCGGCACTCGAAACTGCATGGCAAAGCTGGAAGTATCAAAAATCCTCCGTTGGGTAGAAAGTCATCTGACAGCAATATCGGCAGTGTTCATTCCAGGAGTCCTCAACTAGGAAGCGGATTTCCTCAGTCGTCAGGACGTTCACGCTGGAGAGTGGAGAGGCCGCAGCAGAAATGTCTGCACTGGTGTCAGTAGGTGACTGAGGCAGGGATGACTGGGAGATAGTGGGTGACTGAAGCATGTATGAGTGGGAGATAGTGGGTGACTGAGGCCGGGGTGACTGGGAGATAGTGGGTGACAGGGAGATAGTGGGTTACTGAGGGAGGGGTGATAGGAAGGGGTTGGGTAAGTATGGGAAGAAAGTGGGTGACAGGTATAATAAATGACTAAGGCAGGGGTGATAGGGAGATAG
>NW_026968328.1:0-103453 GCF_028390025.1 Pseudophryne corroboree
CTGCAGGGGCCTGTCCACTCCCCTTACCTGGTATACTGGTAACAGGAGTATTCTCTAACATACCCTAAATTGTGAATTTTTCTAACGTCTCTATACCATACCGGATGTTCCAGGGACCTAGGCAGGATTATCATACCATTACCTCTCTGAAATAACCTATCAGTTGTGCTGTAAGCTATACACAGTGTTCTTTTCTGATAATCTTTGCAGCATATGTGTTAATAAGTACAATAACAGCTACCTATTTGGGCCTGTGTACCAACCTTCAGTCAATTGGGCTTATGCCCAATCATTCTTAACTTTGATTCTATTTTGGCTCTGATACCAAGCTGACATCCGACTCAATCTCCTTTCAGCTCCTTTTCCCTCCCCCCCTCTTTCTCTCGTTTCCCCCCCTTCACCTTCTTCTCCTTGCTCTTCCCCTCCTTTCCTTCCTCTTTCTCTCTTTTCCCCCCCTTCACCTTCTTCTCCTTGCTCTTCCCCTCCTTTCCTTCCTCTTTTTCTCTTCCTTTTCACTTCTGTATATATCTGCGGACTCTCATCCATGATCCACAGGTTTACCCTGTGCCTAACATAGACAGCAGATCTGCCCCATTTTCTGTCTCTCCTTCTAATCTTCCTTAGGTGCACTCTCATTGGTGAGTCAGGCCCAAGAAATTACTACCATACCCCACCGATAAAGCCCGATCTCGTCCGTTCTTGGAAGCAAAACGGTGGTGGGCTGGGTCAGTATCTGTGAGGGTGACCCCCAGAGAATACCCGGCAGGGACGTGCAGTCAGGGGAGGCAGTGCCTCCCCTGTCACTAATGATTAAAATAATACAAAGAAGATACATAAGACATATATTCTGTGTCAGATGTACCCTCTTTGTATTATTACAATCATTGTAGTCCGCATGTACTACATTTGGGAGGCACTGACAGCTAGTGCCTCCCGTAACCAGTGGGAACGGGACAAAGCGGGGGGCGGGGCTATGCGCTGGGCTGTAAAAGCCTATCACAAAAACAGTGGAAAGCGGCACTTATACAAGTGCCTCGCTAGCAGGGAAAGCACGCCCCTGCTAGCGAGGCACCTGTGATTGGACAGCGGATCCAGTGCTGGATTCGCTGGTCCAACCACATAGACGCGGCTGGGAGAAGTGGCGGCGGGACACGTCAGGCAATGCTCCAGCTGCAGCGCGCCGGGATGCCGAGGAGACAGAGTGAATGCGGCGCTGACTATGAGCGGCTCCCCCCTCCCTGCCTCCTTACTCACAGCACTGTTTCTTGCAGCGGTACATGGAGAAGGGGGGAGAGCAGAAGACAGCACCGCAAGAGCCGGGTGCAGAGAGCTGGGAGTGCTTTATGCAGCGGGCGGCGCTAACTCCCTTCCTCCACTGCTCTCTCCCAGGGAGCAGCACTGACACCTCTGCGGAAGACACATATTCCGAGGCCAGGACCCAGGTGAGGGGGGGAGAGAGTGAATGAAAGTAACGTGGGAAGGGGGGCAGCTGACCCCCCCCCCCCCCCCCCCCCCCCCCGACAGGGCTGCAGGGAGTAGTAGTGGAAGGTGGGGGGGGGGGGGGGGGGGGGGGGCACTGTGTACACCAGCTAGTGTCGGGCTGGCTTTGGAGCCTGCTGCTTGATAGTGAGGGGTTATTTTTATAAAAAGGGGCGTGGTCACATATCCGTGATTAAGTCACGCCCCCGACTGTGCCCAGTCTCCTGTGATCTGACTGCTGCTTTGTCTACTTTGCTGACACTGTCTCCTGCAGTGTGAGCTGGCACCTCCTGCCTGGAGGTAACTACTGTGGTAGTGTGTGTCAGTGTGTGTGTGCCTCAGTGTGTCTGTGTGTCTCAGTAAAAGTCCAAATGCCTCAGTGTGAGTGTCAGTGTGCGTGTCTCAGTATGAGTGTGTGCCTCAGTGTGAGTGTCAGTGTGCGTGTCTCAGTATGAGTGTGTGTGCCTCAGTGTGAGTGTCAGTGTGCGTTTCTCAGTATGAGTGTGTGTGCCTCAGTGTGAGTGTCAGTGTGCATGTCTCAGTATGAGTGTGTGCGCCTCAGTGTGAGTGTCAGTGTACGTGTCTCAGTATGAGTGTGTGCGCCTCAGTGTGAGTGTCAGTGTACGTGTCTCAGTATGAGTGTGTGCCTCAGTGTGAGTGTCAGTGTGCGTGTCTCAGTATGAGTGTGTGTGCCTCAGTGTGAGTGTCATTGTGCGTGTCTCAGTATGAGTGTGTGCGCCTCAGTGTGAGTGTCAGTGTACGTGTCTCAGTATGAGTGTGTGCCTCAGTGTGAGTGTCAGTGTGCGTGTCTCAGTATGAGTGTGTGCGCCTCAGTGTGAGTGTCAGTGTACGTGTCTCAGTATGAGTGTGTGCGCCTCAGTGTGAGTGTCAGTGTACGTGTCTCAGTATGAGTGTGTGCCTCAGTGTGAGTGTCAGTGTGCGTGTCTCAGTATGAGTGTGTGTGCCTCAGTGTGAGTGTCAGTGTGCGTGTCTCAGTATGAGTGTGTGCGCCTCAGTGTGAGTGTCAGTGTGCGTTTCTCAGTATGAGTGTCAGTGTGCGTGTCGCAGTGTGAGTGGTGTGCGCCTCAGTGTGAGTGTCAGTGTGCGTGTCTCAGTATGAGTGTGTGTCTCAGTATGAGTGTGTGCGCCTCAGTGTGAGTGTCAGTGTGCGTGTCTCAGTATGAGTGTGTGTCTCAGTATGAGTGTGTGTGCCTCAGTGTGAGTGTCAGTGTGCGTTTCTCAGTATGAGTGTGTGTGCCTCAGTGTGAGTGTCAGTGTGCGTGTCTCAGTATGAGTGTGTGCGCCTCAGTGTTAGTGTGCGTGTCTCAGTATGAGTGTCAGTGTGCGTGTCTCAGTAGGAGTGTGTGCGCACCAGTGTGAGTGTCAGTGTGCGTGTCTCAGTATGAGTGTGTGTCTCAGTATGAGTGTGTGCGCCTCAGTGTGAGTGTCAGTGTGCGTGTCTCAGTATGAGTGTGTGTGCCTCAGTGTGAGTGTCAGTGTGCGTGTCTCAGTATGAGTGTGTGCGCCTCAGTGTGAGTGTCAGTGTGCGTGTCTCAGTATGAGTGTGTGTGCCTCATTGTGTGTGTCAGTGTGCGTGTCTCAGTATGAGTGTGTGTGCCTCATTGTGAGTGTCAGTGTGCGTGTCTCAGTATGAGTGTGTGCGCCTCAGTGTGAGTGTCAGTGTGCGTGTCTCAGTATGAGTGTGTGCCTCAGTGTGAGTGTCAGTGTGCGTGTCTCAGTATGAGTGTGGTGTGCCTCAGTGTGAGTGTCATTGTGCGTGTCTCAGTATGAGTGTGTGCGCCTCAGTGTGAGTGTCAGTGTACGTGTCTCAGTATGAGTGTGTGCCTCAGTGTGAGTGTCAGTGTGCGTGTCTCAGTATGAGTGTGTGCGCCTCAGTGTGAGTGTCAGTGTGCGTGTCTCAGTATGAGTGTGTGTGCCTCAGTGTGAGTGTCAGTGTGCGTGTCTCAGTATGAGTGTGTGCGCCTCAGTGTGAGTGTCAGTGTGCGTGTCTCAGTATGAGTGTGTGTGCCTCATTGTGTGTGTCAGTGTGCGTGTCTCAGTATGAGTGTGTGTGCCTCTTTGTGAGTGTCAGTGTGCGTGTCTCAGTATGAGTGTGTGCGCCTCAGTGTGAGTGTCAGTGTGCGTGTCTCAGTATGAGTGTGTGCCTCAGTGTGAGTGTCAGTGTGCGTGTCTCAGTATGAGTGTGTGTGCCTCAGTGTGAGTGTCATTGTGCGTGTCTCAGTATGAGTGTGTGCGCCTCAGTGTGAGTGTCAGTGTACGTGTCTCAGTATGAGTGTGTGCCTCAGTGTGAGTGTCAGTGTGCGTGTCTCAGTATGAGTGTGTGCGCCTCAGTGTGAGTGTCAGTGTGCGTGTCTCAGTATGAGTGTGTGCGCCTCAGTGTGAGTGTCAGTGTGCGTTTCTCAGTATGAGTGTCAGTGTGCGTGTCGCAGTGTGAGTGTGTGCGCCTCAGTGTGAGTGTCAGTGTGCGTGTCTCAGTATGAGTGTGTGTCTCAGTATGAGTGTGTGCGCCTCAGTGTGAGTGTCAGTGTGCGTGTCTCAGAATGAGTGTGTGTCTCAGTATGAGTGTGTGTGCCTCAGTGTGAGTGTCAGTGTGCGTTTCTCAGTATGAGTGTGTGTGCCTCAGTGTGAGTGTCAGTGTGCGTGTCTCAGTATGAGTGTGTGCGCCTCAGTGTTAGTGTGCGTGTCTCAGTATGAGTGTCAGTGTGCGTGTCTCAGTAGGAGTGTGTGCGCACCAGTGTGAGTGTCAGTGTGCGTGTCTCAGTATGAGTGTGTGTCTCAGTATGAGTGTGTGCGCCTCAGTGTGAGTGTCAGTGTGCGTGTCTCAGTATGAGTGTGTGTGCCTCAGTGTGAGTGTCAGTGTGCGTGTCTCAGTATGAGTGTGTGCGCCTCAGTGTGAGTGTCAGTGTGCGTGTCTCAGTATGAGTGTGTGTGCCTCATTGTGTGTGTCAGTGTGCGTGTCTCAGTATGAGTGTGTGTGCCTCATTGTGAGTGTCAGTGTGCGTGTCTCAGTATGAGTGTGTGCGCCTCAGTGTGAGTGTCAGTGTGCGTGTCTCAGTATGAGTGTGTGTGCCTCAGTGTGAGTGTCAGTGTGCGTGTCTCAGTATGAGTGTGTGCGCCTCAGTGTGAGTGTCAGTGTGCGTGTCTCAGTATGAGTGTGTGTGCCTCATTGTGTGTGTCAGTGTGCGTGTCTCAGTATGAGTGTGTGTGCCTCATTGTGAGTGTCAGTGTGCGTGTCTCAGTATGAGTGTGTGCGCCTCAGTGTGAGTGTCAGTGTGCGTGTCTCAGTATGAGTGTGTGTGCCTCAGTGTGAGTGTCAGTGTGCGTGTCTCAGTATGAGTGTGTGCCTCAGTGTGAGTGTCAGTGTGCGTGTCTCAGTATGAGTGTGTGCCTCAGTGTGAGTGTCAGTGTGCGTGTCTCAGTATGAGTGTGTGTGCCTCAGTGTGAGTGTCAGTGTGCGTTTCTCAGTATGAGTGTGTGTGCCTCAGTGTGAGTGTCAGTGTGCGTGTCTCAGTATGAGTGTGTGCGCCTCAGTGTGAGTGTCAGTGTACGTGTCTCAGTATGAGTGTGTGCGCCTCAGTGTGAGTGTCAGTGTACGTGTCTCAGTATGAGTGTGTGCCTCAGTGTGAGTGTCAGTGTGCGTGTCTCAGTATGAGTGTGTGCCTCAGTGTGAGTGTCAGTGTGCGTGTCTCAGTATGAGTGTGTGCCTCAGTGTGAGTGTCAGTGTGCGTGTCTCAGTATGAGTGTGTGTGCCTCAGTGTGAGTGTCAGTGTGCGTTTCTCAGTATGAGTGTGTGTGCCTCAGTGTGAGTGTCAGTGTGCGTGTCTCAGTATGAGTGTGTGCGCCTCAGTGTGAGTGTCAGTGTGCGTGTCTCAGTATGAGTGTGTGCGCCTCAGTGTGAGTGTCAGTGTGCGTTTCTCAGTATGAGTGTCAGTGTGCGTGTCGCAGTGTGAGTGTGTGCGCCTCAGTGTGAGTGTCAGTGTGCGTGTCTCAGTATGAGTGTGTGTCTCAGTATGAGTGTGTGCGCCTCAGTGTGAGTGTCAGTGTGCGTGTCTCAGTATGAGTGTGTGTCTCAGTATGAGTGTGTGTGCCTCAGTGTGAGTGTCAGTGTGCGTTTCTCAGTATGAGTGTGTGTGCCTCAGTGTGAGTGTCAGTGTGCGTGTCTCAGTATGAGTGTGTGCGCCTCAGTGTTAGTGTGCGTGTCTCAGTATGAGTGTCAGTGTGCGTGTCTCAGTAGGAGTGTGTGCGCACCAGTGTGAGTGTCAGTGTGCGTGTCTCAGTATGAGTGTGTGTCTCAGTATGAGTGTGTGCGCCTCAGTGTGAGTGTCAGTGTGCGTGTCTCAGTATGAGTGTGTGTGCCTCAGTGTGAGTGTCAGTGTGCGTGTCTCAGTATGAGTGTGTGCGCCTCAGTGTGAGTGTCAGTGTGCGTGTCTCAGTATGAGTGTGTGTGCCTCATTGTGTGTGTCAGTGTGCGTGTCTCAGTATGAGTGTGTGTGCCTCATTGTGAGTGTCAGTGTGCGTGTCTCAGTATGAGTGTGTGCGCCTCAGTGTGAGTGTCAGTGTGCGTGTCTCAGTATGAGTGTGTGCCTCAGTGTGAGTGTCAGTGTGCGTGTCTCAGTATGAGTGTGTGTGCCTCAGTGTGAGTGTCATTGTGCGTGTCTCAGTATGAGTGTGTGCGCCTCAGTGTGAGTGTCAGTGTACGTGTCTCAGTATGAGTGTGTGCCTCAGTGTGAGTGTCAGTGTGCGTGTCTCAGTATGAGTGTGTGCGCCTCAGTGTGAGTGTCAGTGTGCGTGTCTCAGTATGAGTGTGTGTGCCTCAGTGTGAGTGTCAGTGTGCGTGTCTCAGTATGAGTGTGTGCGCCTCAGTGTGAGTGTCAGTGTGCGTGTCTCAGTATGAGTGTGTGTGCCTCATTGTGTGTGTCAGTGTGCGTGTCTCAGTATGAGTGTGTGTGCCTCTTTGTGAGTGTCAGTGTGCGTGTCTCAGTATGAGTGTGTGCGCCTCAGTGTGAGTGTCAGTGTGCGTGTCTCAGTATGAGTGTGTGCCTCAGTGTGAGTGTCAGTGTGCGTGTCTCAGTATGAGTGTGTGTGCCTCAGTGTGAGTGTCATTGTGCGTGTCTCAGTATGAGTGTGTGCGCCTCAGTGTGAGTGTCAGTGTACGTGTCTCAGTATGAGTGTGTGCCTCAGTGTGAGTGTCAGTGTGCGTGTCTCAGTATGAGTGTGTGCGCCTCAGTGTGAGTGTCAGTGTGCGTGTCTCAGTATGAGTGTGTGCGCCTCAGTGTGAGTGTCAGTGTGCGTTTCTCAGTATGAGTGTCAGTGTGCGTGTCGCAGTGTGAGTGTGTGCGCCTCAGTGTGAGTGTCAGTGTGCGTGTCTCAGTATGAGTGTGTGTCTCAGTATGAGTGTGTGCGCCTCAGTGTGAGTGTCAGTGTGCGTGTCTCAGAATGAGTGTGTGTCTCAGTATGAGTGTGTGTGCCTCAGTGTGAGTGTCAGTGTGCGTTTCTCAGTATGAGTGTGTGTGCCTCAGTGTGAGTGTCAGTGTGCGTGTCTCAGTATGAGTGTGTGCGCCTCAGTGTTAGTGTGCGTGTCTCAGTATGAGTGTCAGTGTGCGTGTCTCAGTAGGAGTGTGTGCGCACCAGTGTGAGTGTCAGTGTGCGTGTCTCAGTATGAGTGTGTGTCTCAGTATGAGTGTGTGCGCCTCAGTGTGAGTGTCAGTGTGCGTGTCTCAGTATGAGTGTGTGTGCCTCAGTGTGAGTGTCAGTGTGCGTGTCTCAGTATGAGTGTGTGCGCCTCAGTGTGAGTGTCAGTGTGCGTGTCTCAGTATGAGTGTGTGTGCCTCATTGTGTGTGTCAGTGTGCGTGTCTCAGTATGAGTGTGTGTGCCTCATTGTGAGTGTCAGTGTGCGTGTCTCAGTATGAGTGTGTGCGCCTCAGTGTGAGTGTCAGTGTGCGTGTCTCAGTATGAGTGTGTGTGCCTCAGTGTGAGTGTCAGTGTGCGTGTCTCAGTATGAGTGTGTGCGCCTCAGTGTGAGTGTCAGTGTGCGTGTCTCAGTATGAGTGTGTGTGCCTCATTGTGTGTGTCAGTGTGCGTGTCTCAGTATGAGTGTGTGTGCCTCATTGTGAGTGTCAGTGTGCGTGTCTCAGTATGAGTGTGTGCGCCTCAGTGTGAGTGTCAGTGTGCGTGTCTCAGTATGAGTGTGTGTGCCTCAGTGTGAGTGTCAGTGTGCGTGTCTCAGTATGAGTGTGTGCCTCAGTGTGAGTGTCAGTGTGCGTGTCTCAGTATGAGTGTGTGCCTCAGTGTGAGTGTCAGTGTGCGTGTCTCAGTATGAGTGTGTGTGCCTCAGTGTGAGTGTCAGTGTGCGTTTCTCAGTATGAGTGTGTGTGCCTCAGTGTGAGTGTCAGTGTGCGTGTCTCAGTATGAGTGTGTGCGCCTCAGTGTGAGTGTCAGTGTACGTGTCTCAGTATGAGTGTGTGCGCCTCAGTGTGAGTGTCAGTGTACGTGTCTCAGTATGAGTGTGTGCCTCAGTGTGAGTGTCAGTGTGCGTGTCTCAGTATGAGTGTGTGTGCCTCAGTGTGAGTGTCATTGTGCGTGTCTCAGTATGAGTGTGTGCGCCTCAGTGTGAGTGTCAGTGTACGTGTCTCAGTATGAGTGTGTGCCTCAGTGTGATTGTCAGTGTGCGTGTCTCAGTATGAGTGTGTGCGCCTCAGTGTGAGTGTCAGTGTGCGTGTCTCAGTATGAGTGTGTGCGCCTCAGTGTGAGTGTCAGTGTGCGTTTCTCAGTATGAGTGTCAGTGTGCGTGTCGCAGTGTGAGTGTGTGCGCCTCAGTGTGAGTGTCAGTGTGCGTGTCTCAGTATGAGTGTGTGTCTCAGTATGAGTGTGTGCGCCTCAGTGTGAGTGTCAGTGTGCGTGTCTCAGTATGAGTGTGTGTCTCAGTATGAGTGTGTGTGCCTCAGTGTGAGTGTCAGTGTGCGTTTCTCAGTATGAGTGTGTGTGCCTCAGTGTGAGTGTCAGTGTGCGTGTCTCAGTATGAGTGTGTGCGCCTCAGTGTTAGTGTGCGTGTCTCAGTATGAGTGTCAGTGTGCGTGTCTCAGTAGGAGTGTGTGCGCACCAGTGTGAGTGTCAGTGTGCGTGTCTCAGTATGAGTGTGTGTCTCAGTATGAGTGTGTGCGCCTCAGTGTGAGTGTCAGTGTGCGTGTCTCAGTATGAGTGTGTGTGCCTCAGTGTGAGTGTCAGTGTGCGTGTCTCAGTATGAGTGTGTGCGCCTCAGTGTGAGTGTCAGTGTGCGTGTCTCAGTATGAGTGTGTGTGCCTCATTGTGTGTGTCAGTGTGCGTGTCTCAGTATGAGTGTGTGTGCCTCATTGTGAGTGTCAGTGTGCGTGTCTCAGTATGAGTGTGTGCGCCTCAGTGTGAGTGTCAGTGTGCGTGTCTCAGTATGAGTGTGTGTGCCTCAGTGTGAGTGTCAGTGTGCGTGTCTCAGTATGAGTGTGTGGGCCTCAGTGTGAGTGTCAGTGTGCGTGTCTCAGTATGAGTGTGTGTGCCTCATTGTGTGTGTCAGTGTGCGTGTCTCAGTATGAGTGTGTGTGCCTCATTGTGAGTGTCAGTGTGCGTGTCTCAGTACGAGTGTGTGCGCCTCAGTGTGAGTGTCAGTGTGCGTGTCTCAGTATGAGTGTGTGTGCCTCAGTGTGAGTGTCAGTGTGCGTGTCTCAGTATGAGTGTGTGCGCCTCAGTGTGAGTGTCAGTGTGCTTGTCTCAGTATGAGTGTCAGTGTGTGTGTCTCAGTATGAGTGTGTGCGCCTCAGTGTGAGTGTCAGTGTGCATGTCTCAGTATGAGTGTGTGCGCCTCAGTGTGAGTGTCAGTGTGCGTGTCTCAGTATGAGTGTCAGTGTGCGTGCCTCAGTGTGAGTGTCAGTGTGCGTGTCTCAGTATGAGTGTGTGCGCCTCAGTGTGAGTGTCAGTGTGGGTGTCTCAGTGTGAGTGTCAGTGTGCGTGTCTCAGTATGAGTGTGTGTGCCTCATTGTGTGTGTCAGTGTGCGTGTCTCAGTATGAGTGTGTGTGCCTCATTGTGAGTGTCAGTGTGCGTGTCTCAGTATGAGTGTGTGCGCCTCAGTGTGAGTGTCAGTGTGCGTGTCTCAGTATGAGTGTGTGTGCCTCAGTGTGAGTGTCAGTGTGCGTGTCTCAGTATGAGTGTGTGCGCCTCAGTGTGAGTGTCAGTGTGCGTGTCTCAGTATGAGTGTCAGTGTGTGTGTCTCAGTATGAGTGTGTGTGCCTCAGTGTGAGTGTCAGTGTGCGTGTCTCAGTGTGAGTGTGTGTCTCAGTATGAGTGTGTGCGCCTCAGTGTGAGTGTCAGTGTGCATGTCTCAGTATGAGTGTGTGCGCCTCAGTGTGAGTGTCAGTGTGCGTGTCTCAGTATGAGTGTGTGCGCCTCAGTGTGAGTGTCAGTGTGCGTGTCTCAGTATGAGTGTCAGTGTGCGTGTCTCAGTATGAGTGTGTGCGCCTCAGTGTGAGTGTCAGTGTGCGTGTCTCAGTGTGAGTGTGTATCTCAGTATGAGTGTGTGCGCCTCAGTGTGAGTGTCAGTGTGCGTGTCTCAGTATGAGTATGTGCGCCTCAGTGTGAGTGTCTGTGCGTGTCTCAGTATGAGTGTGTGTGCCTCATTGTGTGTGTCAGTGTGCGTGTCTCAGTATGAGTGTGTGTGTGCCTCATTGTGAGTGTCAGTGTGCGTGTCTCAGTATGAGTGTGTGCGCCTCAGTGTGAGTGTCAGTGTGCGTGTCTCAGTATGAGTGTGTGTGCCTCAGTGTGAGTGTCAGTGTGTGTGTCTCAGTATGAGTGTGTGCGCCTCAGTGTGAGTGTCAGTGTGCGTGTCTCAGTATGAGTGTCAGTGTGCGTTTCTCAGTATGAGTGTGTGCGCCTCAGTGTGAGTGTCAGTGTGCGTGTCTCAGTGTGAGTGTGTGTCTCAGTATGAGTGTGTGCGCCTCAGTGTGAGTGTCAGTGTGCGTGTCTCAGTATGAGTGTGTGCGCCTCAGTGTGAGTGTCAGTGTGCGTTTCTCAGTATGAGTGTCAGTGTGCGTGTCGCAGTGTGAGTGTGTGCGCCTCAGTGTGAGTGTCAGTGTGCGTGTCTCAGTATGAGTGTGTGTCTCAGTATGAGTGTGTGCGCCTCAGTGTGAGTGTCAGTGTGCGTGTCTCAGTAGGAGTGTGTGTCTCAGTATGAGTGTGTGTGCCTCAGTGTGAGTGTCAGTGTGCGTTTCTCAGTATGAGTGTGTGTGCCTCAGTGTGAGTGTCAGTGTGCGTGTCTCAGTATGAGTGTGTGCGCCTCAGTGTCAGTGTGCGTGTCTCAGTATGAGTGTCAGTGTGCGTGTCTCAGTAGGAGTGTGTGCGCACCAGTGTGAGTGTCAGTGTGCGTGTCTCAGTATGAGTGTGTGTCTCAGTATGAGTGTGTGCGCCTCAGTGTGAGTGTCAGTGTGCGTGTCTCAGTATGAGTGTGTGTGCCTCAGTGTGAGTGTCAGTGTGCGTGTCTCAGTATGAGTGTGTGCGCCTCAGTGTGAGTGTCAGTGTGCGTGTCTCAGTATGAGTGTGTGTGCCTCATTGTGTGTGTCAGTGTGCGTGTCACAGTATGAGTGTATGTGCCTCATTGTGAGTGTCAGTGTGCGTGTCTCAGTATGAGTGTGTGTGCCTCATTGTGAGTGTCAGTGTGCGTGTCTCAGTATGAGTGTGTGCGCCTCAGTGTGAGTGTCAGTGTGCGTGTCTCAGTATGAGTGTGTGCGCCTCAGTGTGAGTGTCAGTGTGCGTGTCTCAGTATGAGTGTGTGCGCCTCAGTGTGAGTGTCAGTGTGCGTGTCTCAGTATGAGTGTGTGCGCCTCAGTGTGAGTGTCAGTGTGCGTGTCTCAGTATGAGTGTGTGTGCCTCAGTGTGAGTGTCAGTGTGCGTGTCTCAGTGTGAGTGTGTATCTCAGTATGAGTGTGTGCGCCTCAGTGTGAGTGTCAGTGTGCATGTCTCAGTATGAGTGTGTGTCTCAGTATGAGTGTGTGCGCCTCAGTGTGAGTGTCAGTGTGCGTGTCTCAGTATGAGTGTGTGTGCCTCAGTGTGAGTGTCAGTGTGCGTGTCTCAGTGTGAGTGTGTATCTCAGTATGAGTGTGTGCGCCTCAGTGTGAGTGTCAGTGTGCGTGTCTCAGTATGAGTGTGTGCGCCTCAGTGTGAGTGTCAGTGTGCGTGTCTCAGTATGAGTGTCAGTGTGCGTGTCTCAGTATGAGTGTGTGCGCCTCAGTGTGAGTGTCAGTGTGCGTGTCTCAGTGTGAGTGTGTGTCTCAGTATGAGTGTGTGCGCCTCAGTGTGAGTGTCAGTGTGCGTGTCTCAGTATGAGTGTGTGCGCCTCAGTGTGAGTGTCAGTGTGCGTTTCTCAGTATGAGTGTCAGTGTGCGTGTCGCAGTGTGAGTGTGTGCGCCTCAGTGTGAGTGTCAGTGTGCGTGTCTCAGTATGAGTGTGTGTCTCAGTATGAGTGTGTGCGCCTCAGTGTGAGTGTCAGTGTGCGTGTCTCAGTATGAGTGTGTGTGCCTCAGTGTGAGTGTCAGTGTGCGTTTCTCAGTATGAGTGTGTGTGCCTCAGTGTGAGTGTCAGTGTGCGTGTCTCAGTATGAGTGTGTGCGCCTCAGTGTGAGTGTCAGTGTACGTGTCTCAGTATGAGTGTGTGCGCCTCAGTGTGAGTGTCAGTGTACGTGTCTCAGTATGAGTGTGTGCCTCAGTGTGAGTGTCAGTGTGCGTGTCTCAGTATGAGTGTGTGTGCCTCAGTGTGAGTGTCATTGTGCGTGTCTCAGTATGAGTGTGTGCGCCTCAGTGTGAGTGTCAGTGTACGTGTCTCAGTATGAGTGTGTGCCTCAGTGTGAGTGTCAGTGTGCGTGTCTCAGTATGAGTGTGTGTGCCTCAGTGTGAGTGTCAGTGTGCGTGTCTCAGTATGAGTGTGTGCGCCTCAGTGTGAGTGTCAGTGTGCGTGTCTCAGTATGAGTGTGTGTGCCTCATTGTGTGTGTCAGTGTGCGTGTCTCAGTATGAGTGTGTGTGCCTCATTGTGAGTGTCAGTGTGCGTGTCTCAGTATGAGTGTGTGCGCCTCAGTGTGAGTGTCAGTGTGCGTGTCTCAGTATGAGTGTGTGTGCCTCAGTGTGAGTGTCAGTGTGCGTGTCTCAGTATGAGTGTGTGCGCCTCAGTGTGAGTGTCAGTGTGCGTGTCTCAGTATGAGTGTCAGTGTGTGTGTCTCAGTATGAGTGTGTGCGCCTCAGTGTGAGTGTCAGTGTGCGTGTCTCAGTGTGAGTGTGTGTCTCAGTATGAGTGTGTGCGCCTCAGTGTGAGTGTCAGTGTGCGTGTCTCAGTATGAGTGTGTGTGCCTCAGTGTGAGTGTCAGTGTGCGTGTCTCAGTATGAGTGTGTGCGCCTCAGTGTGAGTGTCAGTGTGCGTGTCTCAGTGTGAGTGTCAGTGTGCGTGTCTCAGTATGAGTGTGTGCGCCTCAGTGTGAGTGTCAGTGTGCTTGTCTCAGTATGAGTGTCAGTGTGTGTGTCTCAGTATGAGTGTGTGCGCCTCAGTGTGAGTGTCAGTGTGCATGTCTCAGTATGAGTGTGTGTCTCAGTATGAGTGTGTGCGCCTCAGTGTGAGTGTCAGTGTGCGTGTCTCAGTATGAGTGTGTGCGCCTCAGTGTGAGTGTCAGTGTGCGTGTCTCAGTATGAGTGTGTGCGCCTCAGTGTGAGTGTCAGTGTGCGTGTCTCAGTATGAGTGTCAGTGTGCGTGTCTCAGTATGAGTGTGTGCGCCTCAGTGTGAGTGTCAGTGTGCGTGTCTCAGTGTGAGTGTGTGTCTCAGTATGAGTGTGTGCGCCTCAGTGTGAGTGTCAGTGTGCGTGTCTCAGTATGAGTGTGTGCGCCTCAGTGTGAGTGTCAGTGTGCGTTTCTCAGTATGAGTGTCAGTGTGCGTGTCGCAGTGTGAGTGTGTGCGCCTCAGTGTGAGTGTCAGTGTGCGTGTCTCAGTATGAGTGTGTGTCTCAGTATGAGTGTGTGCGCCTCAGTGTGAGTGTCAGTGTGCGTGTCTCAGTATGAGTGTGTGTCTCAGTATGAGTGTGTGTGCCTCAGTGTGAGTGTCAGTGTGCGTTTCTCAGTATGAGTGTGTGTGCCTCAGTGTGAGTGTCAGTGTGCGTGTCTCAGTATGAGTGTGTGCGCCTCAGTGTTAGTGTGCGTGTCTCAGTATGAGTGTCAGTGTGCGTGTCTCAGTAGGAGTGTGTGCGCACCAGTGTGAGTGTCAGTGTGCGTGTCTCAGTATGAGTGTGTGTCTCAGTATGAGTGTGTGCGCCTCAGTGTGAGTGTCAGTGTGCGTGTCTCAGTATGAGTGTGTGTGCCTCAGTGTGAGTGTCAGTGTGCGTGTCTCAGTATGAGTGTGTGCGCCTCAGTGTGAGTGTCAGTGTGCGTGTCTCAGTATGAGTGTGTGCCTCATTGTGTGTGTCAGTGTGCGTGTCTCAGTATGAGTGTGTGTGCCTCATTGTGAGTGTCAGTGTGCGTGTCTCAGTATGAGTGTGTGCGCCTCAGTGTGAGTGTCAGTGTGCGTGTCTCAGTATGAGTGTGTGTGCCTCAGTGTGAGTGTCAGTGTGCGTGTCTCAGTATGAGTGTGTGCGCCTCAGTGTGAGTGTCAGTGTGCGTGTCTCAGTATGAGTGTGTGTGCCTCATTGTGTGTGTCAGTGTGCGTGTCTCAGTATGAGTGTGTGTGCCTCATTGTGAGTGTCAGTGTGCGTGTCTCAGTATACTGAGTGTGTGCGCCTCAGTGTGAGTGTCAGTGTGGGTGTCTCAGTGTGAGTGTCAGTGTGCGTGTCTCAGTATGAGTGTGTGTGCCTCATTGTGTGTGTCAGTGTGCGTGTCTCAGTATGAGTGTGTGTGCCTCATTGTGAGTGTCAGTGTGCGTGTCTCAGTATGAGTGTGTGCGCCTCAGTGTGAGTGTCAGTGTGCGTGTCTCAGTATGAGTGTGTGTGCCTCAGTGTGAGTGTCAGTGTGCGTGTCTCAGTATGAGTGTGTGCGCCTCAGTGTGAGTGTCAGTGTGCGTGTCTCAGTATGAGTGTCAGTGTGTGTGTCTCAGTATGAGTGTGTGCGCCTCAGTGTGAGTGTCAGTGTGCGTGTCTCAGTGTGAGTGTGTGTCTCAGTATGAGTGTGTGCGCCTCAGTGTGAGTGTCAGTGTGCATGTCTCAGTATGAGTGTGTGCGCCTCAGTGTGAGTGTCAGTGTGCGTGTCTCAGTATGAGTGTGTGCGCCTCAGTGTGAGTGTCAGTGTGCGTGTCTCAGTATGAGTGTCAGTGTGCGTGTCTCAGTATGAGTGTGTGCGCCTCAGTGTGAGTGTCAGTGTGCGTGTCTCAGTGTGAGTGTGTATCTCAGTATGAGTGTGTGCGCCTCAGTGTGAGTGTCAGTGTGCGTGTCTCAGTATGAGTATGTGCGCCTCAGTGTGAGTGTCAGTGTGCGTGTCTCAGTATGAGTGTGTGTGCCTCATTGTGTGTGTCAGTGTGCGTGTCTCAGTATGAGTGTGTGTGTGCCTCATTGTGAGTGTCAGTGTGCGTGTCTCAGTATGAGTGTGTGCGCCTCAGTGTGAGTGTCAGTGTGCGTGTCTCAGTATGAGTGTGTGTGCCTCAGTGTGAGTGTCAGTGTGTGTGTCTCAGTATGAGTGTGTGCGCCTCAGTGTGAGTGTCAGTGTGCGTGTCTCAGTATGAGTGTCAGTGTGCGTGTCTCAGTATGAGTGTGTGCGCCTCAGTGTGAGTGTCAGTGTGCGTGTCTCAGTGTGAGTGTGTGTCTCAGTATGAGTGTGTGCGCCTCAGTGTGAGTGTCAGTGTGCGTGTCTCAGTATGAGTGTGTGCGCCTCAGTGTGAGTGTCAGTGTGTGTGTCTCAGTATGAGTGTCAGTGTGCGTGTCTCAGTGTGAGTGTGTGTCTCAGTATGAGTGTGTGCGCCTCAGTGTGAGTGTCAGTGTGCGTGTCTCAGTATGAGTGTGTGCGCCTCAGTGTGAGTGTCAGTGTGCGTTTCTCAGTATGAGTGTCAGTGTGCGTGTCGCAGTGTGAGTGTGTGCGCCTCAGTGTGAGTGTCAGTGTGCGTGTCTCAGTATGAGTGTGTGTCTCAGTATGAGTGTGTGCGCCTCAGTGTGAGTGTCAGTGTGCGTGTCTCAGTATGAGTGTGTGTCTCAGTATGAGTGTGTGTGCCTCAGTGTGAGTGTCAGTGTGCGTTTCTCAGTATGAGTGTGTGTGCCTCAGTGTGAGTGTCAGTGTGCGTGTCTCAGTATGAGTGTGTGCGCCTCAGTGTCAGTGTGCGTGTCTCAGTATGAGTGTCAGTGTGCGTGTCTCAGTAGGAGTGTGTGCGCACCAGTGTGAGTGTCAGTGTGCGTGTCTCAGTATGAGTGTGTGTCTCAGTATGAGTGTGTGCGCCTCAGTGTGAGTGTCAGTGTGCGTGTCTCAGTATGAGTGTGTGTGCCTCAGTGTGAGTGTCAGTGTGCGTGTCTCAGTATGAGTGTGTGCGCCTCAGTGTGAGTGTCAGTGTGCGTGTCTCAGTATGAGTGTGTGTGCCTCATTGTGTGTGTCAGTGTGCGTGTCACAGTATGAGTGTATGTGCCTCATTGTGAGTGTCAGTGTGCGTGTCTCAGTATGAGTGTGTGCGCCTCAGTGTGAGTGTCAGTGTGCGTGTCTCAGTATGAGTGTGTGCGCCTCAGTGTGAGTGTCAGTGTGCGTGTCTCAGTATGAGTGTGTGCGCCTCAGTGTGAGTGTCAGTGTGCGTGTCTCAGTATGAGTGTGTGCGCCTCAGTGTGAGTGTCAGTGTCTCAGTATGAGTGTGTGCGCCTCAGTGTGAGTGTCAGTGTGCGTGTCTCAGTGTGAGTGTCAGTGTGCGTGTCTCAGTATGAGTGTGTGCGCCTCAGTGTGAGTGTCAGTGTGCTTGTCTCAGTATGAGTGTCAGTGTGTGTGTCTCAGTATGAGTGTGTGCGCCTCAGTGTGAGTGTCAGTGTGCATGTCTCAGTATGAGTGTGTGTCTCAGTATGAGTGTGTGCGCCTCAGTGTGAGTGTCAGTGTGCGTGTCTCAGTATGAGTGTGTGCGCCTCAGTGTGAGTGTCAGTGTGCGTGTCTCAGTATGAGTGTGTGCGCCTCAGTGTGAGTGTCAGTGTGCGTGTCTCAGTATGAGTGTCAGTGTGCGTGTCTCAGTATGAGTGTGTGCGCCTCAGTGTGAGTGTCAGTGTGCGTGTCTCAGTGTGAGTGTGTGTCTCAGTATGAGTGTGTGCGCCTCAGTGTGAGTGTCAGTGTGCGTGTCTCAGTATGAGTGTGTGCGCCTCAGTGTGAGTGTCAGTGTGCGTTTCTCAGTTTGAGTGTCAGTGTGCGTGTCGCAGTGTGAGTGTGTGCGCCTCAGTGTGAGTGTCAGTGTGCGTGTCTCAGTATGAGTGTGTGTCTCAGTATGAGTGTGTGCGCCTCAGTGTGAGTGTCAGTGTGCGTGTCTCAGTATGAGTGTGTGTCTCAGTATGAGTGTGTGTGCCTCAGTGTGAGTGTCAGTGTGCGTTTCTCAGTATGAGTGTGTGTGCCTCAGTGTGAGTGTCAGTGTGCGTGTCTCAGTATGAGTGTGTGCGCCTCAGTGTTAGTGTGCGTGTCTCAGTATGAGTGTCAGTGTGCGTGTCTCAGTAGGAGTGTGTGCGCACCAGTGTGAGTGTCAGTGTGCGTGTCTCAGTATGAGTGTGTGCGCCTCAGTGTGAGTGTCAGTGTGCGTGTCTCAGTATGAGTGTGTGTGCCTCAGTGTGAGTGTCAGTGTGCGTGTCTCAGTATGAGTGTGTGCGCCTCAGTGTGAGTGTCAGTGTGCGTGTCTCAGTATGAGTGTGTGTGCCTCATTGTGTGTGTCAGTGTGCGTGTCTCAGTATGAGTGTGTGTGCCTCATTGTGAGTGTCAGTGTGCGTGTCTCAGTATGAGTGTGTGCGCCTCAGTGTGAGTGTCAGTGTGCGTGTCTCAGTATGAGTGTGTGTGCCTCAGTGTGAGTGTCAGTGTGCGTGTCTCAGTATGAGTGTGTGCGCCTCAGTGTGAGTGTCAGTGTGCGTGTCTCAGTATGAGTGTGTGTGCCTCATTGTGTGTGTCAGTGTGCGTGTCTCAGTATGAGTGTGTGTGCCTCATTGTGAGTGTCAGTGTGCGTGTCTCAGTATGAGTGTGTGCGCCTCAGTGTGAGTGTCAGTGTGGGTGTCTCAGTGTGAGTGTCATTGTGCGTGTCTCAGTATGAGTGTGTGTGCCTCATTGTGTGTGTCAGTGTGCGTGTCTCAGTATGAGTGTGTGTGCCTCATTGTGAGTGTCAGTGTGCGTGTCTCAGTATGAGTGTGTGCGCCTCAGTGTGAGTGTCAGTGTGCGTGTCTCAGTATGAGTGTGTGCGCCTCAGTGTGAGTGTCAGTGTGCGTGTCTCAGTATGAGTGTGTGCGCCTCAGTGTGAGTGTCAGTGTGCGTGTCTCAGTATGAGTGTGTGCGCCTCAGTGTGAGTGTCAGTGTCTCAGTATGAGTGTGTGCGCCTCAGTGTGAGTGTCAGTGTGCGTGTCTCAGTGTGAGTGTCAGTGTGCGTGTCTCAGTATGAGTGTGTGCGCCTCAGTGTGAGTGTCAGTGTGCTTGTCTCAGTATGAGTGTCAGTGTGTGTGTCTCAGTATGAGTGTGTGCGCCTCAGTGTGAGTGTCAGTGTGCATGTCTCAGTATGAGTGTGTGTCTCAGTATGAGTGTGTGCGCCTCAGTGTGAGTGTCAGTGTGCGTGTCTCAGTATGAGTGTGTGCGCCTCAGTGTGAGTGTCAGTGTGCGTGTCTCAGTATGAGTGTGTGCGCCTCAGTGTGAGTGTCAGTGTGCGTGTCTCAGTATGAGTGTCAGTGTGCGTGTCTCAGTATGAGTGTGTGCGCCTCAGTGTGAGTGTCAGTGTGCGTGTCTCAGTGTGAGTGTGTGTCTCAGTATGAGTGTGTGCGCCTCAGTGTGAGTGTCAGTGTGCGTGTCTCAGTATGAGTGTGTGCGCCTCAGTGTGAGTGTCAGTGTGCGTTTCTCAGTTTGAGTGTCAGTGTGCGTGTCGCAGTGTGAGTGTGTGCGCCTCAGTGTGAGTGTCAGTGTGCGTGTCTCAGTATGAGTGTGTGTCTCAGTATGAGTGTGTGCGCCTCAGTGTGAGTGTCAGTGTGCGTGTCTCAGTATGAGTGTGTGTCTCAGTATGAGTGTGTGTGCCTCAGTGTGAGTGTCAGTGTGCGTTTCTCAGTATGAGTGTGTGTGCCTCAGTGTGAGTGTCAGTGTGCGTGTCTCAGTATGAGTGTGTGCGCCTCAGTGTTAGTGTGCGTGTCTCAGTATGAGTGTCAGTGTGCGTGTCTCAGTAGGAGTGTGTGCGCACCAGTGTGAGTGTCAGTGTGCTTGTCTCAGTATGAGTGTGTGTCTCAGTATGAGTGTGTGCGCCTCAGTGTGAGTGTCAGTGTGCGTGTCTCAGTATGAGTGTGTGTGCCTCAGTGTGAGTGTCAGTGTGCGTGTCTCAGTATGAGTGTGTGCGCCTCAGTGTGAGTGTCAGTGTGCGTGTCTCAGTATGAGTGTGTGTGCCTCATTGTGTGTGTCAGTGTGCGTGTCTCAGTATGAGTGTGTGTGCCTCATTGTGAGTGTCAGTGTGCGTGTCTCAGTATGAGTGTGTGCGCCTCAGTGTGAGTGTCAGTGTGCGTGTCTCAGTATGAGTGTGTGTGCCTCAGTGTGAGTGTCAGTGTGCGTGTCTCAGTATGAGTGTGTGCGCCTCAGTGTGAGTGTCAGTGTGCGTGTCTCAGTATGAGTGTGTGTGCCTCATTGTGTGTGTCAGTGTGCGTGTCTCAGTATGAGTGTGTGTGCCTCATTGTGAGTGTCAGTGTGCGTGTCTCAGTATGAGTGTGTGCGCCTCAGTGTGAGTGTCAGTGTGGGTGTCTCAGTGTGAGTGTCATTGTGCGTGTCTCAGTATGAGTGTGTGTGCCTCATTGTGTGTGTCAGTGTGCGTGTCTCAGTATGAGTGTGTGTGCCTCATTGTGAGTGTCAGTGTGCGTGTCTCAGTATGAGTGTGTGCGCCTCAGTGTGAGTGTCAGTGTGCGTGTCTCAGTATGAGTGTGTGTGCCTCAGTGTGAGTGTCAGTGTGCGTGTCTCAGTATGAGTGTGTGCGCCTCAGTGTGAGTGTCAGTGTGCGTGTCTCAGTATGAGTGTCAGTGTGTGTGTCTCAGTATGAGTGTGTGCGCCTCAGTGTGAGTGTCAGTGTGCGTGTCTCAGTGTGAGTGTGTGTCTCAGTATGAGTGTGTGCGCCTCAGTGTGAGTGTCAGTGTGCATGTCTCAGTATGAGTGTGTGCGCCTCAGTGTGAGTGTCAGTGTGCGTGTCTCAGTATGAGTGTGTGCGCCTCAGTGTGAGTGTCAGTGTGCGTGTCTCAGTATGAGTGTCAGTGTGCGTGTCTCAGTATGAGTGTGTGCGCCTCAGTGTGAGTGTCAGTGTGCGTGTCTCAGTGTGAGTGTGTATCTCAGTATGAGTGTGTGCGCCTCAGTGTGAGTGTCAGTGTGCGTGTCTCAGTATGAGTATGTGCGCCTCAGTGTGAGTGTCAGTGTGCGTGTCTCAGTATGAGTGTGTGTGCCTCATTGTGTGTGTCAGTGTGCGTGTCTCAGTATGAGTGTGTGTGTGCCTCATTGTGAGTGTCAGTGTGCGTGTCTCAGTATGAGTGTGTGCGCCTCAGTGTGAGTGTCAGTGTGCGTGTCTCAGTATGAGTGTGTGTGCCTCAGTGTGAGTGTCAGTGTGTGTGTCTCAGTATGAGTGTGTGCGCCTCAGTGTGAGTGTCAGTGTGCGTGTCTCAGTATGAGTGTCAGTGTGCGTGTCTCAGTATGAGTGTGTGCGCCTCAGTGTGAGTGTCAGTGTGCGTGTCTCAGTGTGAGTGTGTGTCTCAGTATGAGTGTGTGCGCCTCAGTGTGAGTGTCAGTGTGCGTGTCTCAGTATGAGTGTGTGCGCCTCAGTGTGAGTGTCAGTGTGCGTTTCTCAGTATGAGTGTCAGTGTGCGTGTCGCAGTGTGAGTGTGTGCGCCTCAGTGTGAGTGTCAGTGTGCGTGTCTCAGTATGAGTGTGTGTCTCAGTATGAGTGTGTGCGCCTCAGTGTGAGTGTCAGTGTGCGTGTCTCAGTATGAGTGTGTGTCTCAGTATGAGTGTGTGTGCCTCAGTGTGAGTGTCAGTGTGCGTGTCTCAGTATGAGTGTGTGTGCCTCAGTGTGAGTGTCAGTGTGCGTGTCTCAGTATGAGTGTGTGCGCCTCAGTGTGAGTGTCAGTGTGCGTGTCTCAGTATGAGTGTCAGTGTGTGTGTCTCAGTATGAGTGTGTGCGCCTCATTGTGAGTGTCAGTGTGCGTGTCTCAGTATGAGTGTGTGCGCCTCAGTGTGAGTGTCAGTGTGCATGTCTCAGTATGAGTGTGTGCGCCTCAGTGTGAGTGTCAGTGTGCGTGTCTCAGTATGAGTGTGTGCGCCTCAGTGTGAGTGTCAGTGTGCGTGTCTCAGTATGAGTGTCAGTGTGCGTGTCTCAGTATGAGTGTGTGCGCCTCAGTGTGAGTGTCAGTGTGCGTGTCTCAGTGTGAGTGTGTATCTCAGTATGAGTGTGTGCGCCTCAGTGTGAGTGTCAGTGTGCGTGTCTCAGTATGAGTATGTGCGCCTCAGTGTGAGTGTCAGTGTGCGTGTCTCAGTATGAGTGTGTGTGCCTCATTGTGTGTGTCAGTGTGCGTGTCTCAGTATGAGTGTGTGTGTGCCTCATTGTGAGTGTCAGTGTGCGTGTCTCAGTATGAGTGTGTGCGCCTCAGTGTGAGTGTCAGTGTGCGTGTCTCAGTATGAGTGTGTGTGCCTCAGTGTGAGTGTCAGTGTGTGTGTCTCAGTATGAGTGTGTGCGCCTCAGTGTGAGTGTCAGTGTGCGTGTCTCAGTATGAGTGTCAGTGTGCGTGTCTCAGTATGAGTGTGTGCGCCTCAGTGTGAGTGTCAGTGTGCGTGTCTCAGTGTGAGTGTGTGTCTCAGTATGAGTGTGTGCGCCTCAGTGTGAGTGTCAGTGTGCGTGTCTCAGTATGAGTGTGTGCGCCTCAGTGTGAGTGTCAGTGTGTGTGTCTCAGTATGAGTGTCAGTGTGCGTGTCTCAGTGTGAGTGTGTGTCTCAGTATGAGTGTGTGCGCCTCAGTGTGAGTGTCAGTGTGCGTGTCTCAGTATGAGTGTGTGCGCCTCAGTGTGAGTGTCAGTGTGCGTGTCTCAGTATGAGTGTGTGCGCCTCAGTGTGAGTGTCAGTGTGCGTTTCTCAGTATGAGTGTCAGTGTGCGTGTCGCAGTGTGAGTGTGTGCGCCTCAGTGTGAGTGTCAGTGTGCGTGTCTCAGTATGAGTGTGTGTCTCAGTATGAGTGTGTGCGCCTCAGTGTGAGTGTCAGTGTGCGTGTCTCAGTATGAGTGTGTGTCTCAGTATGAGTGTGTGTGCCTCAGTGTGAGTGTCAGTGTGCGTTTCTCAGTATGAGTGTGTGTGCCTCAGTGTGAGTGTCAGTGTGCGTGTCTCAGTATGAGTGTGTGCGCCTCAGTGTCAGTGTGCGTGTCTCAGTATGAGTGTCAGTGTGCGTGTCTCAGTATGAGTGTGTGCGCCTCAGTGTCAGTGTGCGTGTCTCAGTATGAGTGTCAGTGTGCGTGTCTCAGTAGGAGTGTGTGCGCACCAGTGTGAGTGTCAGTGTGCGTGTCTCAGTATGAGTGTGTGTCTCAGTATGAGTGTGTGCGCCTCAGTGTGAGTGTCAGTGTGCGTGTCTCAGTATGAGTGTGTGTGCCTCAGTGTGAGTGTCAGTGTGCGTGTCTCAGTATGAGTGTGTGCGCCTCAGTGTGAGTGTCAGTGTGCGTGTCTCAGTATGAGTGTGTGTGCCTCATTGTGTGTGTCAGTGTGCGTGTCACAGTATGAGTGTATGTGCCTCATTGTGAGTGTCAGTGTGCGTGTCTCAGTATGAGTGTGTGCGCCTCAGTGTGAATGTCAGTGTGCGTGTCTCAGTATGAGTGTGTGCGCCTCAGTGTGAGTGTCAGTGTGCGTGTCTCAGTATGAGTGTGTGTGCCTCAGTGTGAGTGTCAGTGTGCGTGTCTCAGTATGAGTGTGTGCGCCTCAGTGTGAGTGTCAGTGTGCGTGTCTCAGTATGAGTGTCAGTGTGTGTGTCTCAGTATGAGTGTGTGCGCCTCAGTGTGAGTGTCAGTGTGCGTGTCTCAGTGTGAGTGTCAGTGTGCATGTCTCAGTATGAGTGTGTGCGCCTCAGTGTGAGTGTCAGTGTGCGTGTCTCAGTATGAGTGTGTGCGCCTCAGTGTGAGTGTCAGTGTGCGTGTCTCAGTATGAGTGTCAGTGTGCGTGTCTCAGTATGAGTGTGTGCGCCTCAGTGTGAGTGTCAGTGTGCGTGTCTCAGTGTGAGTGTGTATCTCAGTATGAGTGTGTGCGCCTCAGTGTGAGTGTCAGTGTGCGTGTCTCAGTATGAGTATGTGCGCCTCAGTGTGAGTGTCAGTGTGCGTGTCTCAGTATGAGTGTGTGTGCCTCATTGTGTGTGTCAGTGTGCGTGTCTCAGTATGAGTGTGTGTGTGCCTCATTGTGAGTGTCAGTGTGCGTGTCTCAGTATGAGTGTGTGCGCCTCAGTGTGAGTGTCAGTGTGCGTGTCTCAGTATGAGTGTGTGTGCCTCAGTGTGAGTGTCAGTGTGTGTGTCTCAGTATGAGTGTGTGCGCCTCAGTGTGAGTGTCAGTGTGCGTGTCTCAGTATGAGTGTCAGTGTGCGTGTCTCAGTATGAGTGTGTGCGCCTCAGTGTGAGTGTCAGTGTGCGTGTCTCAGTGTGAGTGTGTGTCTCAGTATGAGTGTGTGCGCCTCAGTGTGAGTGTCAGTGTGCGTGTCTCAGTATGAGTGTGTGCGCCTCAGTGTGAGTGTCAGTGTGCGTTTCTCAGTATGAGTGTCAGTGTGCGTGTCGCAGTGTGAGTGTGTGCGCCTCAGTGTGAGTGTCAGTGTGCGTGTCTCAGTATGAGTGTGTGTCTCAGTATGAGTGTGTGCGCCTCAGTGTGAGTGTCAGTGTGCGTGTCTCAGTATGAGTGTGTGTCTCAGTATGAGTGTGTGTGCCTCAGTGTGAGTGTCAGTGTGCGTTTCTCAGTATGAGTGTGTGTGCCTCAGTGTGAGTGTCAGTGTGCGTGTCTCAGTATGAGTGTGTGCGCCTCAGTGTCAGTGTGCGTGTCTCAGTATGAGTGTCAGTGTGCGTGTCTCAGTAGGAGTGTGTGCGCACCAGTGTGAGTGTCAGTGTGCGTGTCTCAGTATGAGTGTGTGTCTCAGTATGAGTGTGTGCGCCTCAGTGTGAGTGTCAGTGTGCGTGTCTCAGTATGAGTGTGTGTGCCTCAGTGTGAGTGTCAGTGTGCGTGTCTCAGTATGAGTGTGTGCGCCTCAGTGTGAGTGTCAGTGTGCGTGTCTCAGTATGAGTGTGTGTGCCTCATTGTGTGTGTCAGTGTGCGTGTCACAGTATGAGTGTGTGTGCCTCATTGTGAGTGTCAGTGTGCGTGTCTCAGTATGAGTGTGTGCGCCTCAGTGTGAGTGTCAGTGTGCTTGTCTCAGTATGAGTGTGTGCGCCTCAGTGTGAGTGTCAGTGTGCGTGTCTCAGTATGAGTGTGTGCGCCTCAGTGTGAGTGTCAGTGTGCGTGTCTCAGTATGAGTGTGTGCGCCTCAGTGTGAGTGTCAGTGTGCGTGTCTCAGTATGAGTGTGTGTGCCTCAGTGTGAGTGTCAGTGTGCGTGTCTCAGTGTGAGTGTGTATCTCAGTATGAGTGTGTGCGCCTCAGTGTGAGTGTCAGTGTGCATGTCTCAGTATGAGTGTGTGTCTCAGTATGAGTGTGTGCGCCTCAGTGTGAGTGTCAGTGTGCGTGTCTCAGTATGAGTGTGTGTGCCTCAGTGTGAGTGTCAGTGTGCGTGTCTCAGTGTGAGTGTGTATCTCAGTATGAGTGTGTGCGCCTCAGTGTGAGTGTCAGTGTGCGTGTCTCAGTATGAGTGTGTGCGCCTCAGTGTGAGTGTCAGTGTGCGTGTCTCAGTATGAGTGTCAGTGTGCGTGTCTCAGTATGAGTGTGTGCGCCTCAGTGTGAGTGTCAGTGTGCGTGTCTCAGTGTGAGTGTGTGTCTCAGTATGAGTGTGTGCGCCTCAGTGTGAGTGTCAGTGTGCGTGTCTCAGTATGAGTGTGTGCGCCTCAGTGTGAGTGTCAGTGTGCGTTTCTCAGTATGAGTGTCAGTGTGCGTGTCGCAGTGTGAGTGTGTGCGCCTCAGTGTGAGTGTCAGTGTGCGTGTCTCAGTATGAGTGTGTGTCTCAGTATGAGTGTGTGCGCCTCAGTGTGAGTGTCAGTGTGCGTGTCTCAGTATGAGTGTGTGTCTCAGTATGAGTGTGTGTGCCTCAGTGTGAGTGTCAGTGTGCGTTTCTCAGTATGAGTGTGTGTGCCTCAGTGTGAGTGTCAGTGTGCGTGTCTCAGTATGAGTGTGTGCGCCTCAGTGTGAGTGTCAGTGTACGTGTCTCAGTATGAGTGTGTGCGCCTCAGTGTGAGTGTCAGTGTACGTGTCTCAGTATGAGTGTGTGCCTCAGTGTGAGTGTCAGTGTGCGTGTCTCAGTATGAGTGTGTGTGCCTCAGTGTGAGTGTCATTGTGCGTGTCTCAGTATGAGTGTGTGCGCCTCAGTGTGAGTGTCAGTGTACGTGTCTCAGTATGAGTGTGTGCCTCAGTGTGAGTGTCAGTGTGCGTGTCTCAGTATGAGTGTGTGTGCCTCAGTGTGAGTGTCAGTGTGCGTGTCTCAGTATGAGTGTGTGCGCCTCAGTGTGAGTGTCAGTGTGCGTGTCTCAGTATGAGTGTGTGTGCCTCATTGTGTGTGTCAGTGTGCGTGTCTCAGTATGAGTGTGTGTGCCTCATTGTGAGTGTCAGTGTGCGTGTCTCAGTATGAGTGTGTGCGCCTCAGTGTGAGTGTCAGTGTGCGTGTCTCAGTGTGAGTGTGTGTCTCAGTATGAGTGTGTGCGCCTCAGTGTGAGTGTCAGTGTGCGTGTCTCAGTATGAGTGTGTGCGCCTCAGTGTGAGTGTCAGTGTGCGTTTCTCAGTATGAGTGTCAGTGTGCGTGTTGCAGTGTGAGTGTGTGCGCCTCAGTGTGAGTGTCAGTGTGCGTGTCTCAGTATGAGTGTGTGTCTCAGTATGAGTGTGTGCGCCTCAGTGTGAGTGTCAGTGTGCGTGTCTCAGTATGAGTGTGTGTCTCAGTATGAGTGTGTGTGCCTCAGTGTGAGTGTCAGTGTGCGTTTCTCAGTATGAGTGTGTGTGCCTCAGTGTGAGTGTCAGTGTGCGTGTCTCAGTATGAGTGTGTGCGCCTCAGTGTGAGTGTCAGTGTACGTGTCTCAGTATGAGTGTGTGCGCCTCAGTGTGAGTGTCAGTGTACGTGTCTCAGTATGAGTGTGTGCCTCAGTGTGAGTGTCAGTGTGCGTGTCTCAGTATGAGTGTGTGTGCCTCAGTGTGAGTGTCATTGTGCGTGTCTCAGTATGAGTGTGTGCGCCTCAGTGTGAGTGTCAGTGTACGTGTCTCAGTATGAGTGTGTGCCTCAGTGTGAGTGTCAGTGTGCGTGTCTCAGTATGAGTGTGTGTGCCTCAGTGTGAGTGTCAGTGTGCGTGTCTCAGTATGAGTGTGTGCGCCTCAGTGTGAGTGTCAGTGTGCGTGTCTCAGTATGAGTGTGTGTGCCTCATTGTGTGTGTCAGTGTGCGTGTCTCAGTATGAGTGTGTGTGCCTCATTGTGAGTGTCAGTGTGCGTGTCTCAGTATGAGTGTGTGCGCCTCAGTGTGAGTGTCAGTGTGCGTGTCTCAGTATGAGTGTGTGTGCCTCAGTGTGAGTGTCAGTGTGCGTGTCTCAGTATGAGTGTGTGCGCCTCAGTGTGAGTGTCAGTGTGGGTGTCTCAGTGTGAGTGTCAGTGTGCGTGTCTCAGTATGAGTGTGTGTGCCTCATTGTGTGTGTCAGTGTGCGTGTCTCAGTATGAGTGTGTGTGCCTCATTGTGAGTGTCAGTGTGCGTGTCTCAGTATGAGTGTGTGCGCCTCAGTGTGAGTGTCAGTGTGCGTGTCTCAGTATGAGTGTGTGTGCCTCAGTGTGAGTGTCAGTGTGCGTGTCTCAGTATGAGTGTGTGCGCCTCAGTGTGAGTGTCAGTGTGCGTGTCTCAGTATGAGTGTCAGTGTGTGTGTCTCAGTATGAGTGTGTGCGCCTCAGTGTGAGTGTCAGTGTGCGTGTCTCAGTGTGAGTGTGTGTCTCAGTATGAGTGTGTGCGCCTCAATGTGAGTGTCAGTGTGCATGTCTCAGTATGAGTGTGTGCGCCTCAGTGTGAGTGTCAGTGTGCGTGTCTCAGTATGAGTGTGTGCGCCTCAGTGTGAGTGTCAGTGTGCGTGTCTCAGTATGAGTGTCAGTGTGCGTGTCTCAGTATGAGTGTGTGCGCCTCAGTGTGAGTGTCAGTGTGCGTGTCTCAGTGTGAGTGTGTATCTCAGTATGAGTGTGTGCGCCTCAGTGTGAGTGTCAGTGTGCGTGTCTCAGTATGAGTATGTGCGCCTCAGTGTGAGTGTCAGTGTGCGTGTCTCAGTATGAGTGTGTGTGCCTCATTGTGTGTGTCAGTGTGCGTGTCTCAGTGTGAGTGTGTATCTCAGTATGAGTGTGTGCGCCTCAGTGTGAGTGTCAGTGTGCGTGTCTCAGTATGAGTATGTGTGCCTCAGTGTGAGTGTCAGTGTGCGTGTCTCAGTATGAGTGTGTGCGCCTCATTGTGAGTGTCAGTGTGCGTGTCTCAGTATGAGTGTGTGCGCCTCAGTGTGAGTGTCAGTGTGCGTGTCTCAGTATGAGTGTGTGTGCCTCATTGTGTGTGTCAGTGTGCGTGTCTCAGTATGAGTATGTGCGCCTCAGTGTGAGTGTCAGTGTGCGTGTCTCAGTATGAGTGTGTGCGCCTCATTGTGAGTGTCAGTGTGCGTGTCTCAGTATGAGTGTGTGCGCCTCAGTGTGAGTGTCAGTGTGCGTGTCTCAGTATGAGTGTGTGTGCCTCAGTGTGAGTGTCAGTGTGTGTGTCTCAGTATGAGTGTGTGCGCCTCAGTGTGAGTGTCAGTGTGCGTGTCTCAGTATGAGTGTCAGTGTGCGTGTCTCAGTATGAGTGTGTGCGCCTCAGTGTGAGTGTCAGTGTGCGTGTCTCAGTGTGAGTGTGTGTCTCAGTATGAGTGTGTGCGCCTCAGTGTGAGTGTCAGTGTGCGTGTCTCAGTATGAGTGTGTGCGCCTCAGTGTGAGTGTCAGTGTGCGTTTCTCAGTATGAGTGTCAGTGTGCGTGTCGCAGTGTGAGTGTGTGCGCCTCAGTGTGAGTGTCAGTGTGCGTGTCTCAGTATGAGTGTGTGTCTCAGTATGAGTGTGTGCGCCTCAGTGTGAGTGTCAGTGTGCGTGTCTCAGTATGAGTGTGTGTCTCAGTATGAGTGTGTGTGCCTCAGTGTGAGTGTCAGTGTGCGTTTCTCAGTATGAGTGTGTGTGCCTCAGTGTGAGTGTCAGTGTGCGTGTCTCAGTATGAGTGTGTGCGCCTCAGTGTCAGTGTGCGTGTCTCAGTATGAGTGTCAGTGTGCGTGTCTCAGTAGGAGTGTGTGCGCACCAGTGTGAGTGTCAGTGTGCGTGTCTCAGTATGAGTGTGTGTCTCAGTATGAGTGTGTGCGCCTCAGTGTGAGTGTCAGTGTGCGTGTCTCAGTATGAGTGTGTGTGCCTCAGTGTGAGTGTCAGTGTGCGTGTCTCAGTATGAGTGTGTGCGCCTCAGTGTGAGTGTCAGTGTGCGTGTCTCAGTATGAGTGTGTGTGCCTCATTGTGTGTGTCAGTGTGCGTGTCACAGTATGAGTGTATGTGCCTCATTGTGAGTGTCAGTGTGCGTGTCTCAGTATGAGTGTGTGCGCCTCAGTGTGAGTGTCAGTGTGCGTGTCTCAGTATGAGTGTGTGCGCCTCAGTGTGAGTGTCAGTGTGCGTGTCTCAGTATGAGTGTGTGCGCCTCAGTGTGAGTGTCAGTGTGCGTGTCTCAGTATGAGTGTGTGCGCCTCAGTGTGAGTGTCAGTGTCTCAGTATGAGTGTGTGCGCCTCAGTGTGAGTGTCAGTGTGCGTGTCTCAGTGTGAGTGTCAGTGTGCGTGTCTCAGTATGAGTGTGTGCGCCTCAGTGTGAGTGTCAGTGTGCTTGTCTCAGTATGAGTGTCAGTGTGTGTGTCTCAGTATGAGTGTGTGCGCCTCAGTGTGAGTGTCAGTGTGCATGTCTCAGTATGAGTGTGTGTCTCAGTATGAGTGTGTGCGCCTCAGTGTGAGTGTCAGTGTGCGTGTCTCAGTATGAGTGTGTGCGCCTCAGTGTGAGTGTCAGTGTGGGTATCTCAGTATGAGTGTGTGCGCCTCAGTGTGAGTGTCAGTGTGCGTGTCTCAGTATGAGTGTCAGTGTGCGTGTCTCAGTATGAGTGTGTGCGCCTCAGTGTGAGTGTCAGTGTGCGTGTCTCAGTGTGAGTGTGTGTCTCAGTATGAGTGTGTGCGCCTCAGTGTGAGTGTCAGTGTGCGTGTCTCAGTATGAGTGTGTGCGCCTCAGTGTGAGTGTCAGTGTGCGTTTCTCAGTATGAGTGTCAGTGTGCGTGTCGCAGTGTGAGTGTGTGCGTCTCAGTGTGAGTGTCAGTGTGCGTGTCTCAGTATGAGTGTGTGTCTCAGTATGAGTGTGTGCGCCTCAGTGTGAGTGTCAGTGTGCGTGTCTCAGTATGAGTGTGTGTCTCAGTATGAGTGTCTGTGCCTCAGTGTGAGTGTCAGTGTGCGTTTCTCAGTATGAGTGTGTGTGCCTCAGTGTGAGTGTCAGTGTGCGTGTCTCAGTATGAGTGTGTGCGCCTCAGTGTTAGTGTGCGTGTCTCAGTATGAGTGTCAGTGTGCGTGTCTCAGTAGGAGTGTGTGCGCACCAGTGTGAGTGTCAGTGTGCGTGTCTCAGTATGAGTGTGTGTCTCAGTATGAGTGTGTGCGCCTCAGTGTGAGTGTCAGTGTGCGTGTCTCAGTATGAGTGTGTGTGCCTCAGTGTGAGTGTCAGTGTGCGTGTCTCAGTATGAGTGTGTGCGCCTCAGTGTGAGTGTCAGTGTGCGTGTCTCAGTATGAGTGTGTGTGCCTCATTGTGTGTGTCAGTGTGCGTGTCTCAGTATGAGTGTGTGTGCCTCATTGTGAGTGTCAGTGTGCGTGTCTCAGTATGAGTGTGTGCGCCTCAGTGTGAGTGTCAGTGTGGGTGTCTCAGTGTGAGTGTCAGTGTGCGTGTCTCAGTATGAGTGTGTGTGCCTCATTGTGTGTGTCAGTGTGCGTGTCTCAGTATGAGTGTGTGTGCCTCATTGTGAGTGTCAGTGTGCGTGTCTCAGTATGAGTGTGTGCGCCTCAGTGTGAGTGTCAGTGTGCGTGTCTCAGTATGAGTGTGTGTGCCTCAGTGTGAGTGTCAGTGTGCGTGTCTCAGTATGAGTGTGTGCGCCTCAGTGTGAGTGTCAGTGTGCGTGTCTCAGTATGAGTGTCAGTGTGTGTGTCTCAGTATGAGTGTGTGCGCCTCAGTGTGAGTGTCAGTGTGCGTGTCTCAGTGTGAGTGTGTGTCTCAGTATGAGTGTGTGCGCCTCAGTGTGAGTGTCAGTGTGCATGTCTCAGTATGAGTGTGTGCGCCTCAGTGTGAGTGTCAGTGTGCGTGTCTCAGTATGAGTGTGTGCGCCTCAGTGTGAGTGTCAGTGTGCGTGTCTCAGTATGAGTGTCAGTGTGCGTGTCTCAGTATGAGTGTGTGCGCCTCAGTGTGAGTGTCAGTGTGCGTGTCTCAGTGTGAGTGTGTATCTCAGTATGAGTGTGTGCGCCTCAGTGTGAGTGTCAGTGTGCATGTCTCAGTATGAGTATGTGCGCCTCAGTGTGAGTGTCAGTGTGCGTGTCTCAGTATGAGTGTGTGTGCCTCATTGTGTGTGTCAGTGTGCGTGTCTCAGTATGAGTGTGTGTGTGCCTCATTGTGAGTGTCAGTGTGCGTGTCTCAGTATGAGTGTGTGCGCCTCAGTGTGAGTGTCAGTGTGCGTGTCTCAGTATGAGTGTGTGTGCCTCAGTGTGAGTGTCAGTGTGTGTGTCTCAGTATGAGTGTGTGCGCCTCAGTGTGAGTGTCAGTGTGCGTGTCTCAGTATGAGTGTCAGTGTGCGTGTCTCAGTATGAGTGTGTGCGCCTCAGTGTGAGTGTCAGTGTGCGTGTCTCAGTGTGAGTGTGTGTCTCAGTATGAGTGTGTGCGCCTCAGTGTGAGTGTCAGTGTGCGTGTCTCAGTATGAGTGTGTGCGCCTCAGTGTGAGTGTCAGTGTGCGTTTCTCAGTATGAGTGTCAGTGTGCGTGTCGCAGTGTGAGTGTGTGCGCCTCAGTGTGAGTGTCAGTGTGCGTGTCTCAGTATGAGTGTGTGTCTCAGTATGAGTGTGTGCGCCTCAGTGTGAGTGTCAGTGTGCGTGTCTCAGTATGAGTGTGTGTCTCAGTATGAGTGTGTGTGCCTCAGTGTGAGTGTCAGTGTGCGTTTCTCAGTATGAGTGTGTGTGCCTCAGTGTGAGTGTCAGTGTGCGTGTCTCAGTATGAGTGTGTGCGCCTCAGTGTCAGTGTGCGTGTCTCAGTATGAGTGTCAGTGTGCGTGTCTCAGTAGGAGTGTGTGCGCACCAGTGTGAGTGTCAGTGTGCGTGTCTCAGTATGAGTGTGTGTCTCAGTATGAGTGTGTGCGCCTCAGTGTGAGTGTCAGTGTGCGTGTCTCAGTATGAGTGTGTGTGCCTCAGTGTGAGTGTCAGTGTGCGTGTCTCAGTATGAGTGTGTGCGCCTCAGTGTGAGTGTCAGTGTGCGTGTCTCAGTATGAGTGTGTGTGCCTCATTGTGTGTGTCAGTGTGCGTGTCACAGTATGAGTGTGTGTGCCTCATTGTGAGTGTCAGTGTGCGTGTCTCAGTATGAGTGTGTGCGCCTCAGTGTGAGTGTCAGTGTGCGTGTCTCAGTATGAGTGTGTGCGCCTCAGTGTGAGTGTCAGTGTGCGTGTCTCAGTATGAGTGTGTGCGCCTCAGTGTGAGTGTCAGTGTGCGTGTCTCAGTATGAGTGTGTGCGCCTCAGTGTGAGTGTCAGTGTGCGTGTCTCAGTATGAGTGTGTGTGCCTCAGTGTGAGTGTCAGTGTGCGTGTCTCAGTGTGAGTGTGTATCTCAGTATGAGTGTGTGCGCCTCAGTGTGAGTGTCAGTGTGCATGTCTCAGTATGAGTGTGTGTCTCAGTATGAGTGTGTGCGCCTCAGTGTGAGTGTCAGTGTGCGTGTCTCAGTATGAGTGTGTGTGCCTCAGTGTGAGTGTCAGTGTGCGTGTCTCAGTGTGAGTGTGTATCTCAGTATGAGTGTGTGCGCCTCAGTGTGAGTGTCAGTGTGCGTGTCTCAGTATGAGTGTGTGCGCCTCAGTGTGAGTGTCAGTGTGCGTGTCTCAGTATGAGTGTCAGTGTGCGTGTCTCAGTATGAGTGTGTGCGCCTCAGTGTGAGTGTCAGTGTGCGTGTCTCAGTGTGAGTGTGTGTCTCAGTATGAGTGTGTGCGCCTCAGTGTGAGTGTCAGTGTGCGTGTCTCAGTATGAGTGTGTGCGCCTCAGTGTGAGTGTCAGTGTGCGTTTCTCAGTATGAGTGTCAGTGTGCGTGTCGCAGTGTGAGTGTGTGCGCCTCAGTGTGAGTGTCAGTGTGCGTGTCTCAGTATGAGTGTGTGTCTCAGTATGAGTGTGTGCGCCTCAGTGTGAGTGTCAGTGTGCGTGTCTCAGTATGAGTGTGTGTCTCAGTATGAGTGTGTGTGCCTCAGTGTGAGTGTCAGTGTGCGTTTCTCAGTATGAGTGTGTGTGCCTCAGTGTGAGTGTCAGTGTGCGTGTCTCAGTATGAGTGTGTGCGCCTCAGTGTGAGTGTCAGTGTACGTGTCTCAGTATGAGTGTGTGCGCCTCAGTGTGAGTGTCAGTGTACGTGTCTCAGTATGAGTGTGTGCCTCAGTGTGAGTGTCAGTGTGCGTGTCTCAGTATGAGTGTGTGTGCCTCAGTGTGAGTGTCATTGTGCGTGTCTCAGTATGAGTGTGTGCGCCTCAGTGTGAGTGTCAGTGTACGTGTCTCAGTATGAGTGTGTGCCTCAGTGTGAGTGTCAGTGTGCGTGTCTCAGTATGAGTGTGTGTGCCTCAGTGTGAGTGTCAGTGTGCGTGTCTCAGTATGAGTGTGTGCGCCTCAGTGTGAGTGTCAGTGTGCGTGTCTCAGTATGAGTGTGTGTGCCTCATTGTGTGTGTCAGTGTGCGTGTCTCAGTATGAGTGTGTGTGCCTCATTGTGAGTGTCAGTGTGCGTGTCTCAGTATGAGTGTGTGCGCCTCAGTGTGAGTGTCAGTGTGCGTGTCTCAGTGTGAGTGTGTGTCTCAGTATGAGTGTGTGCGCCTCAGTGTGAGTGTCAGTGTGCGTGTCTCAGTATGAGTGTGTGCGCCTCAGTGTGAGTGTCAGTGTGCGTTTCTCAGTATGAGTGTCAGTGTGCGTGTTGCAGTGTGAGTGTGTGCGCCTCAGTGTGAGTGTCAGTGTGCGTGTCTCAGTATGAGTGTGTGTCTCAGTATGAGTGTGTGCGCCTCAGTGTGAGTGTCAGTGTGCGTGTCTCAGTATGAGTGTGTGTCTCAGTATGAGTGTGTGTGCCTCAGTGTGAGTGTCAGTGTGCGTTTCTCAGTATGAGTGTGTGTGCCTCAGTGTGAGTGTCAGTGTGCGTGTCTCAGTATGAGTGTGTGCGCCTCAGTGTGAGTGTCAGTGTACGTGTCTCAGTATGAGTGTGTGCGCCTCAGTGTGAGTGTCAGTGTACGTGTCTCAGTATGAGTGTGTGCCTCAGTGTGAGTGTCAGTGTGCGTGTCTCAGTATGAGTGTGTGTGCCTCAGTGTGAGTGTCATTGTGCGTGTCTCAGTATGAGTGTGTGCGCCTCAGTGTGAGTGTCAGTGTACGTGTCTCAGTATGAGTGTGTGCCTCAGTGTGAGTGTCAGTGTGCGTGTCTCAGTATGAGTGTGTGTGCCTCAGTGTGAGTGTCAGTGTGCGTGTCTCAGTATGAGTGTGTGCGCCTCAGTGTGAGTGTCAGTGTGCGTGTCTCAGTATGAGTGTGTGTGCCTCATTGTGTGTGTCAGTGTGCGTGTCTCAGTATGAGTGTGTGTGCCTCATTGTGAGTGTCAGTGTGCGTGTCTCAGTATGAGTGTGTGCGCCTCAGTGTGAGTGTCAGTGTGCGTGTCTCAGTATGAGTGTGTGTGCCTCAGTGTGAGTGTCAGTGTGCGTGTCTCAGTATGAGTGTGTGCGCCTCAGTGTGAGTGTCAGTGTGCGTGTCTCAGTATGAGTGTCAGTGTGTGTGTCTCAGTATGAGTGTGTGCGCCTCAGTGTGAGTGTCAGTGTGCGTGTCTCAGTGTGAGTGTGTGTCTCAGTATGAGTGTGTGCGCCTCAGTGTGAGTGTCAGTGTGCGTGTCTCAGTATGAGTGTGTGCGCCTCAGTGTGAGTGTCAGTGTGCGTGTCTCAGTATGAGTGTGTGCGCCTCAGTGTGAGTGTCAGTGTGCGTGTCTCAGTGTGAGTGTCAGTGTGCGTGTCTCAGTATGAGTGTGTGCGCCTCAGTGTGAGTGTCAGTGTGCTTGTCTCAGTATGAGTGTCAGTGTGTGTGTCTCAGTATGAGTGTGTGCGCCTCAGTGTGAGTGTCAGTGTGCATGTCTCAGTATGAGTGTGTGTCTCAGTATGAGTGTGTGCGCCTCAGTGTGAGTGTCAGTGTGCGTGTCTCAGTATGAGTGTGTGTCTCAGTATGAGTGTGTGCGCCTCAGTGTGAGTGTCAGTGTGCGTGTCTCAGTATGAGTGTGTGCGCCTCAGTGTGAGTGTCAGTGTGCGTTTCTCAGTATGAGTGTCAGTGTGCGTGTCGCAGTGTGAGTGTGTGTGCCTCAGTGTGAGTGTCAGTGTGCGTGTCTCAGTATGAGTGTGTGTCTCAGTATGAGTGTGTGCGCCTCAGTGTGAGTGTCAGTGTGCGTGTCTCAGTATGAGTGTGTGTCTCAGTATGAGTGTGTGTGCCTCAGTGTGAGTGTCAGTGTGCGTTTCTCAGTATGAGTGTGTGTGCCTCAGTGTGAGTGTCAGTGTGCGTGTCTCAGTATGAGTGTGTGCGCCTCAGTGTGAGTGTCAGTGTACGTGTCTCAGTATGAGTGTGTGCGCCTCAGTGTGAGTGTCAGTGTACGTGTCTCAGTATGAGTGTGTGTGCCTCAGTGTGAGTGTCAGTGTGCGTGTCTCAGTATGAGTGTGTGCGCCTCAGTGTGAGTGTCAGTGTGCGTGTCTCAGTATGAGTGTGTGTGCCTCATTGTGTGTGTCAGTGTGCGTGTCTCAGTATGAGTGTGTGTGCCTCATTGTGAGTGTCAGTGTGCGTGTCTCGGTATGAGTGTGTGCGCCTCAGTGTGAGTGTCAGTGTGCGTGTCTCAGTATGAGTGTGTGTGCCTCAGTGTGAGTGTCAGTGTGCGTGTCTCAGTATGAGTGTGTGCGCCTCAGTGTGAGTGTCAGTGTGGGTGTCTCAGTGTGAGTGTCAGTGTGCGTGTCTCAGTATGAGTGTGTGTGCCTCATTGTGTGTGTCAGTGTGCGTGTCTCAGTATGAGTGTGTGTGCCTCATTGTGAGTGTCAGTGTGCGTGTCTCAGTATGAGTGTGTGCGCCTCAGTGTGAGTGTCAGTGTGCGTGTCTCAGTATGAGTGTGTGTGCCTCAGTGTGAGTGTCAGTGTGCGTGTCTCAGTATGAGTGTGTGCGCCTCAGTGTGAGTGTCAGTGTGCGTGTCTCAGTATGAGTGTCAGTGTGTGTGTCTCAGTATGAGTGTGTGCGCCTCAGTGTGAGTGTCAGTGTGCGTGTCTCAGTGTGAGTGTGTGTCTCAGTATGAGTGTGTGCGCCTCAGTGTGAGTGTCAGTGTGCATGTCTCAGTATGAGTGTGTGCGCCTCAGTGTGAGTGTCAGTGTGCGTGTCTCAGTATGAGTGTGTGCGCCTCAGTGTGAGTGTCAGTGTGCGTGTCTCAGTATGAGTGTCAGTGTGCGTGTCTCAGTATGAGTGTGTGCGCCTCAGTGTGAGTGTCAGTGTGCGTGTCTCAGTGTGAGTGTGTATCTCAGTATGAGTGTGTGCGCCTCAGTGTGAGTGTCAGTGTGCGTGTCTCAGTATGAGTATGTGCGCCTCAGTGTGAGTGTCAGTGTGCGTGTCTCAGTATGAGTGTGTGTGCCTCATTGTGTGTGTCAGTGTGCGTGTCTCAGTATGAGTGTGTGTGTGCCTCATTGTGAGTGTCAGTGTGCGTGTCTCAGTATGAGTGTGTGCGCCTCAGTGTGAGTGTCAGTGTGCGTGTCTCAGTATGAGTGTGTGTGCCTCAGTGTGAGTGTCAGTGTGTGTGTCTCAGTATGAGTGTGTGCGCCTCAGTGTGAGTGTCAGTGTGCGTGTCTCAGTATGAGTGTCAGTGTGCGTGTCTCAGTATGAGTGTGTGCGCCTCAGTGTGAGTGTCAGTGTGCGTGTCTCAGTGTGAGTGTGTGTCTCAGTATGAGTGTGTGCGCCTCAGTGTGAGTGTCAGTGTGCGTGTCTCAGTATGAGTGTGTGCGCCTCAGTGTGAGTGTCAGTGTGCGTTTCTCAGTATGAGTGTCAGTGTGCGTGTCGCAGTGTGAGTGTGTGCGCCTCAGTGTGAGTGTCAGTGTGCGTGTCTCAGTATGAGTGTGTGTCTCAGTATGAGTGTGTGCGCCTCAGTGTGAGTGTCAGTGTGCGTGTCTCAGTATGAGTGTGTGTCTCAGTATGAGTGTGTGTGCCTCAGTGTGAGTGTCAGTGTGCGTTTCTCAGTATGAGTGTGTGTGCCTCAGTGTGAGTTTCAGTGTGCGTGTCTCAGTATGAGTGTGTGCGCCTCAGTGTCAGTGTGCGTGTCTCAGTATGAGTGTCAGTGTGCGTGTCTCAGTAGGAGTGTGTGCGCACCAGTGTGAGTGTCAGTGTGCGTGTCTCAGTATGAGTGTGTGTCTCAGTATGAGTGTGTGCGCCTCAGTGTGAGTGTCAGTGTGCGTGTCTCAGTATGAGTGTGTGTGCCTCAGTGTGAGTGTCAGTGTGCGTGTCTCAGTATGAGTGTGTGCGCCTCAGTGTGAGTGTCAGTGTGCGTGTCTCAGTATGAGTGTGTGTGCCTCATTGTGTGTGTCAGTGTGCGTGTCACAGTATGAGTGTATGTGCCTCATTGTGAGTGTCAGTGTGCGTGTCTCAGTATGAGTGTGTGCGCCTCAGTGTGAGTGTCAGTGTGCGTGTCTCAGTATGAGTGTGTGCGCCTCAGTGTGAGTGTCAGTGTGCGTGTCTCAGTATGAGTGTGTGCGCCTCAGTGTGAGTGTCAGTGTGCGTGTCTCAGTATGAGTGTGTGCGCCTCAGTGTGAGTGTCAGTGTCTCAGTATGAGTGTGTGCGCCTCAGTGTGAGTGTCAGTGTGCGTGTCTCAGTGTGAGTGTCAGTGTGCGTGTCTCAGTATGAGTGTGTGCGCCTCAGTGTGAGTGTCAGTGTGCTTGTCTCAGTATGAGTGTCAGTGTGTGTGTCTCAGTATGAGTGTGTGCGCCTCAGTGTGAGTGTCAGTGTGCATGTCTCAGTATGAGTGTGTGTCTCAGTATGAGTGTGTGCGCCTCAGTGTGAGTGTCAGTGTGCGTGTCTCAGTATGAGTGTGTGCGCCTCAGTGTGAGTGTCAGTGTGCGTGTCTCAGTATGAGTGTGTGCGCCTCTGTGTGAGTGTCAGTGTGCGTGTCTCAGTATGAGTGTCAGTGTGCTTGTCTCAGTATGAGTGTGTGCGCCTCAGTGTGAGTGTCAGTGTGCGTGTCTCAGTGTGAGTGTGTGTCTCAGTATGAGTGTGTGCGCCTCAGTGTGAGTGTCAGTGTGCGTGTCTCAGTATGAGTGTGTGCGCCTCAGTGTGAGTGTCAGTGTGCGTTTCTCAGTATGAGTGTCAGTGTGCGTGTCGCAGTGTGAGTGTGTGCGTCTCAGTGTGAGTGTCAGTGTGCGTGTCTCAGTATGATTGTGTGTCTCAGTATGAGTGTGTGCGCCTCAGTGTGAGTGTCAGTGTGCGTGTCTCAGTATGAGTGTGTGTCTCAGTATGAGTGTCTGTGCCTCAGTGTGAGTGTCAGTGTGCGTTTCTCAGTATGAGTGTGTGTGCCTCAGTGTGAGTGTCAGTGTGCGTGTCTCAGTATGAGTGTGTGCGCCTCAGTGTTAGTGTGCGTGTCTCAGTATGAGTGTCAGTGTGCGTGTCTCAGTAGGAGTGTGTGCGCACCAGTGTGAGTGTCAGTGTGCGTGTCTCAGTATGAGTGTGTGTCTCAGTATGAGTGTGTGCGCCTCAGTGTGAGTGTCAGTGTGCGTGTCTCAGTATGAGTGTGTGTGCCTCAGTGTGAGTGTCAGTGTGCGTGTCTCAGTATGAGTGTGTGCGCCTCAGTGTGAGTGTCAGTGTGCGTGTCTCAGTATGAGTGTGTGTGCCTCATTGTGTGTGTCAGTGTGCGTGTCTCAGTATGAGTGTGTGTGCCTCATTGTGAGTGTCAGTGTGCGTGTCTCAGTATGAGTGTGTGCGCCTCAGTGTGAGTGTCAGTGTGCGTGTCTCAGTATGAGTGTGTGTGCCTCAGTGTGAGTGTCAGTGTGCGTGTCTCAGTGTGAGTGTGTATCTCAGTATGAGTGTGTGCGCCTCAGTGTGAGTGTCAGTGTGCGTGTCTCAGTATGAGTATGTGCGCCTCAGTGTGAGTGTCAGTGTGCGTGTCTCAGTATGAGTGTGTGTGCCTCATTGTGTGTGTCAGTGTGCGTGTCTCAGTATGAGTGTGTGTGTGCCTCATTGTGAGTGTCAGTGTGCGTGTCTCAGTATGAGTGTGTGCGCCTCAGTGTGAGTGTCAGTGTGCGTGTCTCAGTATGAGTGTGTGTGCCTCAGTGTGAGTGTCAGTGTGCGTGTCTCAGTATGAGTGTGTGCGCCTCAGTGTGAGTGTCAGTGTGCGTGTCTCAGTATGAGTGTGTGTGCCTCATTGTGTGTGTCAGTGTGCGTGTCTCAGTATGAGTGTGTGTGCCTCATTGTGAGTGTCAGTGTGCGTGTCTCAGTATGAGTGTGTGCGCCTCAGTGTGAGTGTCAGTGTGGGTGTCTCAGTGTGAGTGTCAGTGTGCGTGTCTCAGTATGAGTGTGTGTGCCTCATTGTGTGTGTCAGTGTGCGTGTCTCAGTATGAGTGTGTGTGCCTCATTGTGAGTGTCAGTGTGCGTGTCTCAGTATGAGTGTGTGCGCCTCAGTGTGAGTGTCAGTGTGCGTGTCTCAGTATGAGTGTGTGTGCCTCAGTGTGAGTGTCAGTGTGCGTGTCTCAGTATGAGTGTGTGCGCCTCAGTGTGAGTGTCAGTGTGCGTGTCTCAGTATGAGTGTCAGTGTGTGTGTCTCAGTATGAGTGTGTGCGCCTCAGTGTGAGTGTCAGTGTGCGTGTCTCAGTGTGAGTGTGTGTCTCAGTATGAGTGTGTGCGCCTCAGTGTGAGTGTCAGTGTGCATGTCTCAGTATGAGTGTGTGCGCCTCAGTGTGAGTGTCAGTGTGCGTGTCTCAGTATGAGTGTGTGCGCCTCAGTGTGAGTGTCAGTGTGCGTGTCTCAGTATGAGTGTCAGTGTGCGTGTCTCAGTATGAGTGTGTGCGCCTCAGTGTGAGTGTCAGTGTGCGTGTCTCAGTGTGAGTGTGTATCTCAGTATGAGTGTGTGCGCCTCAGTGTGAGTGTCAGTGTGCGTGTCTCAGTATGAGTATGTGCGCCTCAGTGTGAGTGTCAGTGTGCGTGTCTCAGTATGAGTGTGTGTGCCTCATTGTGTGTGTCAGTGTGCGTGTCTCAGTATGAGTGTGTGTGTGCCTCATTGTGAGTGTCAGTGTGCGTGTCTCATGAGTGTGTGCGCCTCAGTGTGAGTGTCAGTGTGCGTGTCTCAGTATGAGTGTGTGCGCCTCAGTGTGAGTGTCAGTGTGCGTTTCTCAGTATGAGTGTCAGTGTGCGTGTCGCAGTGTGAGTGTGTGCGCCTCAGTGTGAGTGTCAGTGTGCGTGTCTCAGTATGAGTGTGTGTCTCAGTATGAGTGTGTGCGCCTCAGTGTGAGTGTCAGTGTGCGTGTCTCAGTATGAGTGTGTGTCTCAGTATGAGTGTGTGTGCCTCAGTGTGAGTGTCAGTGTGCGTTTCTCAGTATGAGTGTGTGTGCCTCAGTGTGAGTGTCAGTGTGCGTGTCTCAGTATGAGTGTGTGCGCCTCAGTGTGAGTGTCAGTGTACGTGTCTCAGTATGAGTGTGTGCGCCTCAGTGTGAGTGTCAGTGTACGTGTCTCAGTATGAGTGTGTGCCTCAGTGTGAGTGTCAGTGTGCGTGTCTCAGTATGAGTGTGTGTGCCTCAGTGTGAGTGTCATTGTGCGTGTCTCAGTATGAGTGTGTGCGCCTCAGTGTGAGTGTCAGTGTACGTGTCTCAGTATGAGTGTGTGCCTCAGTGTGAGTGTCAGTGTGCGTGTCTCAGTATGAGTGTGTGTGCCTCAGTGTGAGTGTCAGTGTGCGTGTCTCAGTATGAGTGTGTGCGCCTCAGTGTGAGTGTCAGTGTGCGTGTCTCAGTATGAGTGTGTGTGCCTCATTGTGTGTGTCAGTGTGCGTGTCTCAGTATGAGTGTGTGTGCCTCATTGTGAGTGTCAGTGTGCGTGTCTCAGTATGAGTGTGTGCGCCTCAGTGTGAGTGTCAGTGTGCGTGTCTCAGTGTGAGTGTGTGTCTCAGTATGAGTGTGTGCGCCTCAGTGTGAGTGTCAGTGTGCGTGTCTCAGTATGAGTGTGTGCGCCTCAGTGTGAGTGTCAGTGTGCGTTTCTCAGTATGAGTGTCAGTGTGCGTGTTGCAGTGTGAGTGTGTGCGCCTCAGTGTGAGTGTCAGTGTGCGTGTCTCAGTATGAGTGTGTGTCTCAGTATGAGTGTGTGCGCCTCAGTGTGAGTGTCAGTGTGCGTGTCTCAGTATGAGTGTGTGTCTCAGTATGAGTGTGTGTGCCTCAGTGTGAGTGTCAGTGTGCGTTTCTCAGTATGAGTGTGTGTGCCTCAGTGTGAGTGTCAGTGTGCGTGTCTCAGTATGAGTGTGTGCGCCTCAGTGTGAGTGTCAGTGTACGTGTCTCAGTATGAGTGTGTGCGCCTCAGTGTGAGTGTCAGTGTACGTGTCTCAGTATGAGTGTGTGCCTCAGTGTGAGTGTCAGTGTGCGTGTCTCAGTATGAGTGTGTGTGCCTCAGTGTGAGTGTCATTGTGCGTGTCTCAGTATGAGTGTGTGCGCCTCAGTGTGAGTGTCAGTGTACGTGTCTCAGTATGAGTGTGTGCCTCAGTGTGAGTGTCAGTGTGCGTGTCTCAGTATGAGTGTGTGTGCCTCAGTGTGAGTGTCAGTGTGCGTGTCTCAGTATGAGTGTGTGCGCCTCAGTGTGAGTGTCAGTGTGCGTGTCTCAGTATGAGTGTGTGTGCCTCATTGTGTGTGTCAGTGTGCGTGTCTCAGTATGAGTGTGTGTGCCTCATTGTGAGTGTCAGTGTGCGTGTCTCAGTATGAGTGTGTGCGCCTCAGTGTGAGTGTCAGTGTGCGTGTCTCAGTATGAGTGTGTGTGCCTCAGTGTGAGTGTCAGTGTGCGTGTCTCAGTATGAGTGTGTGCGCCTCAGTGTGAGTGTCAGTGTGCGTGTCTCAGTATGAGTGTCAGTGTGTGTGTCTCAGTATGAGTGTGTGCGCCTCAGTGTGAGTGTCAGTGTGCGTGTCTCAGTGTGAGTGTGTGTCTCAGTATGAGTGTGTGCGCCTCAGTGTGAGTGTCAGTGTGCGTGTCTCAGTATGAGTGTGTGCGCCTCAGTGTGAGTGTCAGTGTGCGTGTCTCAGTATGAGTGTGTGCGCCTCAGTGTGAGTGTCAGTGTGCGTGTCTCAGTGTGAGTGTCAGTGTGCGTGTCTCAGTATGAGTGTGTGCGCCTCAGTGTGAGTGTCAGTGTGCTTGTCTCAGTATGAGTGTCAGTGTGTGTGTCTCAGTATGAGTGTGTGCGCCTCAGTGTGAGTGTCAGTGTGCATGTCTCAGTATGAGTGTGTGTCTCAGTATGAGTGTGTGCGCCTCAGTGTGAGTGTCAGTGTGCGTGTCTCAGTATGAGTGTGTGTCTCAGTATGAGTGTGTGCGCCTCAGTGTGAGTGTCAGTGTGCGTGTCTCAGTATGAGTGTGTGCGCCTCAGTGTGAGTGTCAGTGTGCGTTTCTCAGTATGAGTGTCAGTGTGCGTGTCGCAGTGTGAGTGTGTGCGCCTCAGTGTGAGTGTCAGTGTGCGTGTCTCAGTATGAGTGTGTGTCTCAGTATGAGTGTGTGCGCCTCAGTGTGAGTGTCAGTGTGCGTGTCTCAGTATGAGTGTGTGTCTCAGTATGAGTGTGTGTGCCTCAGTGTGAGTGTCAGTGTGCGTTTCTCAGTATGAGTGTGTGTGCCTCAGTGTGAGTGTCAGTGTGCGTGTCTCAGTATGAGTGTGTGCGCCTCAGTGTGAGTGTCAGTGTACGTGTCTCAGTATGAGTGTGTGCGCCTCAGTGTGAGTGTCAGTGTACGTGTCTCAGTATGAGTGTGTGTGCCTCAGTGTGAGTGTCAGTGTGCGTGTCTCAGTATGAGTGTGTGCGCCTCAGTGTGAGTGTCAGTGTGCGTGTCTCAGTATGAGTGTGTGTGCCTCATTGTGTGTGTCAGTGTGCGTGTCTCAGTATGAGTGTGTGTGCCTCATTGTGAGTGTCAGTGTGCGTGTCTCGGTATGAGTGTGTGCGCCTCAGTGTGAGTGTCAGTGTGCGTGTCTCAGTATGAGTGTGTGTGCCTCAGTGTGAGTGTCAGTGTGCGTGTCTCAGTATGAGTGTGTGCGCCTCAGTGTGAGTGTCAGTGTGGGTGTCTCAGTGTGAGTGTCAGTGTGCGTGTCTCAGTATGAGTGTGTGTGCCTCATTGTGTGTGTCAGTGTGCGTGTCTCAGTATGAGTGTGTGTGCCTCATTGTGAGTGTCAGTGTGCGTGTCTCAGTATGAGTGTGTGCGCCTCAGTGTGAGTGTCAGTGTGCGTGTCTCAGTATGAGTGTGTGTGCCTCAGTGTGAGTGTCAGTGTGCGTGTCTCAGTATGAGTGTGTGCGCCTCAGTGTGAGTGTCAGTGTGCGTGTCTCAGTATGAGTGTCAGTGTGTGTGTCTCAGTATGAGTGTGTGCGCCTCAGTGTGAGTGTCAGTGTGCGTGTCTCAGTGTGAGTGTGTGTCTCAGTATGAGTGTGTGCGCCTCAGTGTGAGTGTCAGTGTGCATGTCTCAGTATGAGTGTGTGCGCCTCAGTGTGAGTGTCAGTGTGCGTGTCTCAGTATGAGTGTGTGCGCCTCAGTGTGAGTGTCAGTGTGCGTGTCTCAGTATGAGTGTCAGTGTGCGTGTCTCAGTATGAGTGTGTGCGCCTCAGTGTGAGTGTCAGTGTGCGTGTCTCAGTGTGAGTGTGTATCTCAGTATGAGTGTGTGCGCCTCAGTGTGAGTGTCAGTGTGCGTGTCTCAGTATGAGTATGTGCGCCTCAGTGTGAGTGTCAGTGTGCGTGTCTCAGTATGAGTGTGTGTGCCTCATTGTGTGTGTCAGTGTGCGTGTCTCAGTATGAGTGTGTGTGTGCCTCATTGTGAGTGTCAGTGTGCGTGTCTCAGTATGAGTGTGTGCGCCTCAGTGTGAGTGTCAGTGTGCGTGTCTCAGTATGAGTGTGTGTGCCTCAGTGTGAGTGTCAGTGTGTGTGTCTCAGTATGAGTGTGTGCGCCTCAGTGTGAGTGTCAGTGTGCGTGTCTCAGTATGAGTGTCAGTGTGCGTGTCTCAGTATGAGTGTGTGCGCCTCAGTGTGAGTGTCAGTGTGCGTGTCTCAGTGTGAGTGTGTGTCTCAGTATGAGTGTGTGCGCCTCAGTGTGAGTGTCAGTGTGCGTGTCTCAGTATGAGTGTGTGCGCCTCAGTGTGAGTGTCAGTGTGCGTTTCTCAGTATGAGTGTCAGTGTGCGTGTCGCAGTGTGAGTGTGTGCGCCTCAGTGTGAGTGTCAGTGTGCGTGTCTCAGTATGAGTGTGTGTCTCAGTATGAGTGTGTGCGCCTCAGTGTGAGTGTCAGTGTGCGTGTCTCAGTATGAGTGTGTGTCTCAGTATGAGTGTGTGTGCCTCAGTGTGAGTGTCAGTGTGCGTTTCTCAGTATGAGTGTGTGTGCCTCAGTGTGAGTTTCAGTGTGCGTGTCTCAGTATGAGTGTGGGCGCCTCAGTGTCAGTGTGCGTGTCTCAGTATGAGTGTCAGTGTGCGTGTCTCAGTAGGAGTGTGTGCGCACCAGTGTGAGTGTCAGTGTGCGTGTCTCAGTATGAGTGTGTGTCTCAGTATGAGTGTGTGCGCCTCAGTGTGAGTGTCAGTGTGCGTGTCTCAGTATGAGTGTGTGTGCCTCAGTGTGAGTGTCAGTGTGCGTGTCTCAGTATGAGTGTGTGCGCCTCAGTGTGAGTGTCAGTGTGCGTGTCTCAGTATGAGTGTGTGTGCCTCATTGTGTGTGTCAGTGTGCGTGTCACAGTATGAGTGTATGTGCCTCATTGTGAGTGTCAGTGTGCGTGTCTCAGTATGAGTGTGTGCGCCTCAGTGTGAGTGTCAGTGTGCGTGTCTCAGTATGAGTGTGTGCGCCTCAGTGTGAGTGTCAGTGTGCGTGTCTCAGTATGAGTGTGTGCGCCTCAGTGTGAGTGTCAGTGTGCGTGTCTCAGTATGAGTGTGTGCGCCTCAGTGTGAGTGTCAGTGTCTCAGTATGAGTGTGTGCGCCTCAGTGTGAGTGTCAGTGTGCGTGTCTCAGTGTGAGTGTCAGTGTGCGTGTCTCAGTATGAGTGTGTGCGCCTCAGTGTGAGTGTCAGTGTGCTTGTCTCAGTATGAGTGTCAGTGTGTGTGTCTCAGTATGAGTGTGTGCGCCTCAGTGTGAGTGTCAGTGTGCATGTCTCAGTATGAGTGTGTGTCTCAGTATGAGTGTGTGCGCCTCAGTGTGAGTGTCAGTGTGCGTGTCTCAGTATGAGTGTGTGCGCCTCAGTGTGAGTGTCAGTGTGCGTGTCTCAGTATGAGTGTGTGCGCCTCTGTGTGAGTGTCAGTGTGCGTGTCTCAGTATGAGTGTCAGTGTGCTTGTCTCAGTATGAGTGTGTGCGCCTCAGTGTGAGTGTCAGTGTGCGTGTCTCAGTGTGAGTGTGTGTCTCAGTATGAGTGTGTGCGCCTCAGTGTGAGTGTCAGTGTGCGTGTCTCAGTATGAGTGTGTGCGCCTCAGTGTGAGTGTCAGTGTGCGTTTCTCAGTATGAGTGTCAGTGTGCGTGTCGCAGTGTGAGTGTGTGCGTCTCAGTGTGAGTGTCAGTGTGCGTGTCTCAGTATGATTGTGTGTCTCAGTATGAGTGTGTGCGCCTCAGTGTGAGTGTCAGTGTGCGTGTCTCAGTATGAGTGTGTGTCTCAGTATGAGTGTCTGTGCCTCAGTGTGAGTGTCAGTGTGCGTTTCTCAGTATGAGTGTGTGTGCCTCAGTGTGAGTGTCAGTGTGCGTGTCTCAGTATGAGTGTGTGCGCCTCAGTGTTAGTGTGCGTGTCTCAGTATGAGTGTCAGTGTGCGTGTCTCAGTAGGAGTGTGTGCGCACCAGTGTGAGTGTCAGTGTGCGTGTCTCAGTATGAGTGTGTGTCTCAGTATGAGTGTGTGCGCCTCAGTGTGAGTGTCAGTGTGCGTGTCTCAGTATGAGTGTGTGTGCCTCAGTGTGAGTGTCAGTGTGCGTGTCTCAGTATGAGTGTGTGCGCCTCAGTGTGAGTGTCAGTGTGCGTGTCTCAGTATGAGTGTGTGTGCCTCATTGTGTGTGTCAGTGTGCGTGTCTCAGTATGAGTGTGTGTGCCTCATTGTGAGTGTCAGTGTGCGTGTCTCAGTATGAGTGTGTGCGCCTCAGTGTGAGTGTCAGTGTGCGTGTCTCAGTATGAGTGTGTGTGCCTCAGTGTGAGTGTCAGTGTGCGTGTCTCAGTGTGAGTGTGTATCTCAGTATGAGTGTGTGCGCCTCAGTGTGAGTGTCAGTGTGCGTGTCTCAGTATGAGTATGTGCGCCTCAGTGTGAGTGTCAGTGTGCGTGTCTCAGTATGAGTGTGTGTGCCTCATTGTGTGTGTCAGTGTGCGTGTCTCAGTATGAGTGTGTGTGTGCCTCATTGTGAGTGTCAGTGTGCGTGTCTCAGTATGAGTGTGTGCGCCTCAGTGTGAGTGTCAGTGTGCGTGTCTCAGTATGAGTGTGTGTGCCTCAGTGTGAGTGTCAGTGTGCGTGTCTCAGTATGAGTGTGTGCGCCTCAGTGTGAGTGTCAGTGTGCGTGTCTCAGTATGAGTGTGTGTGCCTCATTGTGTGTGTCAGTGTGCGTGTCTCAGTATGAGTGTGTGTGCCTCATTGTGAGTGTCAGTGTGCGTGTCTCAGTATGAGTGTGTGCGCCTCAGTGTGAGTGTCAGTGTGGGTGTCTCAGTGTGAGTGTCAGTGTGCGTGTCTCAGTATGAGTGTGTGTGCCTCATTGTGTGTGTCAGTGTGCGTGTCTCAGTATGAGTGTGTGTGCCTCATTGTGAGTGTCAGTGTGCGTGTCTCAGTATGAGTGTGTGCGCCTCAGTGTGAGTGTCAGTGTGCGTGTCTCAGTATGAGTGTGTGTGCCTCAGTGTGAGTGTCAGTGTGCGTGTCTCAGTATGAGTGTGTGCGCCTCAGTGTGAGTGTCAGTGTGCGTGTCTCAGTATGAGTGTCAGTGTGTGTGTCTCAGTATGAGTGTGTGCGCCTCAGTGTGAGTGTCAGTGTGCGTGTCTCAGTGTGAGTGTGTGTCTCAGTATGAGTGTGTGCGCCTCAGTGTGAGTGTCAGTGTGCATGTCTCAGTATGAGTGTGTGCGCCTCAGTGTGAGTGTCAGTGTGCGTGTCTCAGTATGAGTGTGTGCGCCTCAGTGTGAGTGTCAGTGTGCGTGTCTCAGTATGAGTGTCAGTGTGCGTGTCTCAGTATGAGTGTGTGCGCCTCAGTGTGAGTGTCAGTGTGCGTGTCTCAGTGTGAGTGTGTATCTCAGTATGAGTGTGTGCGCCTCAGTGTGAGTGTCAGTGTGCGTGTCTCAGTATGAGTATGTGCGCCTCAGTGTGAGTGTCAGTGTGCGTGTCTCAGTATGAGTGTGTGTGCCTCATTGTGTGTGTCAGTGTGCGTGTCTCAGTATGAGTGTGTGTGTGCCTCATTGTGAGTGTCAGTGTGCGTGTCTCATTATGAGTGTGTGCGCCTCAGTGTGAGTGTCAGTGTGCGTGTCTCAGTATGAGTGTGTGTGCCTCAGTGTGAGTGTCAGTGTGTGTGTCTCAGTATGAGTGTGTGCGCCTCAGTGTGAGTGTCAGTGTGCGTGTCTCAGTATGAGTGTCAGTGTGCGTGTCTCAGTATGAGTGTGTGCGCCTCAGTGTGAGTGTCAGTGTGCGTGTCTCAGTGTGAGTGTGTGTCTCAGTATGAGTGTGTGCGCCTCAGTGTGAGTGTCAGTGTGCGTGTCTCAGTATGAGTGTGTGCGCCTCAGTGTGAGTGTCAGTGTGCGTTTCTCAGTATGAGTGTCAGTGTGCGTGTCGCAGTGTGAGTGTGTGCGCCTCAGTGTGAGTGTCAGTGTGCGTGTCTCAGTATGAGTGTGTGTCTCAGTATGAGTGTGTGCGCCTCAGTGTGAGTGTCAGTGTGCGTGTCTCAGTATGAGTGTGTGTCTCAGTATGAGTGTGTGTGCCTCAGTGTGAGTGTCAGTGTGCGTTTCTCAGTATGAGTGTGTGTGCCTCAGTGTGAGTGTCAGTGTGCGTGTCTCAGTATGAGTGTGTGCGCCTCAGTGTCAGTGTGCGTGTCTCAGTATGAGTGTCAGTGTGCGTGTCTCAGTAGGAGTGTGTGCGCACCAGTGTGAGTGTCAGTGTGCGTGTCTCAGTATGAGTGTGTGTCTCAGTATGAGTGTGTGCGCCTCAGTGTGAGTGTCAGTGTGCGTGTCTCAGTATGAGTGTGTGTGCCTCAGTGTGAGTGTCAGTGTGCGTGTCTCAGTATGAGTGTGTGCGCCTCAGTGTGAGTGTCAGTGTGCGTGTCTCAGTATGAGTGTGTGCGCCTCAGTGTGAGTGTCAGTGTACGTGTCTCAGTATGAGTGTGTGCGCCTCAGTGTGAGTGTCAGTGTACGTGTCTCAGTATGAGTGTGTGCGCCTCAGTGTGAGTGTCAGTGTACGTGTCTCAGTATGAGTGTGTGTGCCTCAGTGTGAGTGTCAGTGTGCGTGTCTCAGTATGAGTGTGTGCGCCTCAGTGTGAGTGTCAGTGTGCGTGTCTCAGTATGAGTGTGTGTGCCTCATTGTGTGTGTCAGTGTGCGTGTCTCAGTATGAGTGTGTGTGCCTCATTGTGAGTGTCAGTGTGCGTGTCTCGGTATGAGTGTGTGCGCCTCAGTGTGAGTGTCAGTGTGCGTGTCTCAGTATGAGTGTGTGTGCCTCAGTGTGAGTGTCAGTGTGCGTGTCTCAGTATGAGTGTGTGCGCCTCAGTGTGAGTGTCAGTGTGGGTGTCTCAGTGTGAGTGTCAGTGTGCGTGTCTCAGTATGAGTGTGTGTGCCTCATTGTGTGTGTCAGTGTGCGTGTCTCAGTATGAGTGTGTGTGCCTCATTGTGAGTGTCAGTGTGCGTGTCTCAGTATGAGTGTGTGCGCCTCAGTGTGAGTGTCAGTGTGCGTGTCTCAGTATGAGTGTGTGTGCCTCAGTGTGAGTGTCAGTGTGCGTGTCTCAGTATGAGTGTGTGCGCCTCAGTGTGAGTGTCAGTGTGCGTGTCTCAGTATGAGTGTCAGTGTGTGTGTCTCAGTATGAGTGTGTGCGCCTCAGTGTGAGTGTCAGTGTGCGTGTCTCAGTGTGAGTGTGTGTCTCAGTATGAGTGTGTGCGCCTCAGTGTGAGTGTCAGTGTGCATGTCTCAGTATGAGTGTGTGCGCCTCAGTGTGAGTGTCAGTGTGCGTGTCTCAGTATGAGTGTGTGCGCCTCAGTGTGAGTGTCAGTGTGCGTGTCTCAGTATGAGTGTCAGTGTGCGTGTCTCAGTATGAGTGTGTGCGCCTCAGTGTGAGTGTCAGTGTGCGTGTCTCAGTGTGAGTGTGTATCTCAGTATGAGTGTGTGCGCCTCAGTGTGAGTGTCAGTGTGCGTGTCTCAGTATGAGTATGTGCGCCTCAGTGTGAGTGTCAGTGTGCGTGTCTCAGTATGAGTGTGTGTGCCTCATTGTGTGTGTCAGTGTGCGTGTCTCAGTATGAGTGTGTGTGTGCCTCATTGTGAGTGTCAGTGTGCGTGTCTCAGTATGAGTGTGTGCGCCTCAGTGTGAGTGTCAGTGTGCGTGTCTCAGTATGAGTGTGTGTGCCTCAGTGTGAGTGTCAGTGTGTGTGTCTCAGTATGAGTGTGTGCGCCTCAGTGTGAGTGTCAGTGTGCGTGTCTCAGTATGAGTGTCAGTGTGCGTGTCTCAGTATGAGTGTGTGCGCCTCAGTGTGAGTGTCAGTGTGCGTGTCTCAGTGTGAGTGTGTGTCTCAGTATGAGTGTGTGCGCCTCAGTGTGAGTGTCAGTGTGCGTGTCTCAGTATGAGTGTGTGCGCCTCAGTGTGAGTGTCAGTGTGCGTTTCTCAGTATGAGTGTCAGTGTGCGTGTCGCAGTGTGAGTGTGTGCGCCTCAGTGTGAGTGTCAGTGTGCGTGTCTCAGTATGAGTGTGTGTCTCAGTATGAGTGTGTGTGCCTCAGTGTGAGTGTCAGTGTGCGTTTCTCAGTATGAGTGTGTGTGCCTCAGTGTGAGTTTCAGTGTGCGTGTCTCAGTATGAGTGTGTGCGCCTCAGTGTCAGTGTGCGTGTCTCAGTATGAGTGTCAGTGTGCGTGTCTCAGTAGGAGTGTGTGCGCACCAGTGTGAGTGTCAGTGTGCGTGTCTCAGTATGAGTGTGTGTCTCAGTATGAGTGTGTGCGCCTCAGTGTGAGTGTCAGTGTGCGTGTCTCAGTATGAGTGTGTGTGCCTCAGTGTGAGTGTCAGTGTGCGTGTCTCAGTATGAGTGTGTGCGCCTCAGTGTGAGTGTCAGTGTGCGTGTCTCAGTATGAGTGTGTGTGCCTCATTGTGTGTGTCAGTGTGCGTGTCACAGTATGAGTGTATGTGCCTCATTGTGAGTGTCAGTGTGCGTGTCTCAGTATGAGTGTGTGCGCCTCAGTGTGAGTGTCAGTGTGCGTGTCTCAGTATGAGTGTGTGCGCCTCAGTGTGAGTGTCAGTGTGCGTGTCTCAGTATGAGTGTGTGCGCCTCAGTGTGAGTGTCAGTGTGCGTGTCTCAGTATGAGTGTGTGCGCCTCAGTGTGAGTGTCAGTGTCTCAGTATGAGTGTGTGCGCCTCAGTGTGAGTGTCAGTGTGCGTGTCTCAGTGTGAGTGTCAGTGTGCGTGTCTCAGTATGAGTGTGTGCGCCTCAGTGTGAGTGTCAGTGTGCTTGTCTCAGTATGAGTGTCAGTGTGTGTGTCTCAGTATGAGTGTGTGCGCCTCAGTGTGAGTGTCAGTGTGCATGTCTCAGTATGAGTGTGTGTCTCAGTATGAGTGTGTGCGCCTCAGTGTGAGTGTCAGTGTGCGTGTCTCAGTATGAGTGTGTGCGCCTCAGTGTGAGTGTCAGTGTGCGTGTCTCAGTATGAGTGTGTGCGCCTCTGTGTGAGTGTCAGTGTGCGTGTCTCAGTATGAGTGTCAGTGTGCTTGTCTCAGTATGAGTGTGTGCGCCTCAGTGTGAGTGTCAGTGTGCGTGTCTCAGTGTGAGTGTGTGTCTCAGTATGAGTGTGTGCGCCTCAGTGTGAGTGTCAGTGTGCGTGTCTCAGTATGAGTGTGTGCGCCTCAGTGTGAGTGTCAGTGTGCGTTTCTCAGTATGAGTGTCAGTGTGCGTGTCGCAGTGTGAGTGTGTGCGTCTCAGTGTGAGTGTCAGTGTGCGTGTCTCAGTATGATTGTGTGTCTCAGTATGAGTGTGTGCGCCTCAGTGTGAGTGTCAGTGTGCGTGTCTCAGTATGAGTGTGTGTCTCAGTATGAGTGTCTGTGCCTCAGTGTGAGTGTCAGTGTGCGTTTCTCAGTATGAGTGTGTGTGCCTCAGTGTGAGTGTCAGTGTGCGTGTCTCAGTATGAGTGTGTGCGCCTCAGTGTTAGTGTGCGTGTCTCAGTATGAGTGTCAGTGTGCGTGTCTCAGTAGGAGTGTGTGCGCACCAGTGTGAGTGTCAGTGTGCGTGTCTCAGTATGAGTGTGTGTCTCAGTATGAGTGTGTGCGCCTCAGTGTGAGTGTCAGTGTGCGTGTCTCAGTATGAGTGTGTGTGCCTCAGTGTGAGTGTCAGTGTGCGTGTCTCAGTATGAGTGTGTGCGCCTCAGTGTGAGTGTCAGTGTGCGTGTCTCAGTATGAGTGTGTGTGCCTCATTGTGTGTGTCAGTGTGCGTGTCTCAGTATGAGTGTGTGTGCCTCATTGTGAGTGTCAGTGTGCGTGTCTCAGTATGAGTGTGTGCGCCTCAGTGTGAGTGTCAGTGTGCGTGTCTCAGTATGAGTGTGTGTGCCTCAGTGTGAGTGTCAGTGTGCGTGTCTCAGTGTGAGTGTGTATCTCAGTATGAGTGTGTGCGCCTCAGTGTGAGTGTCAGTGTGCGTGTCTCAGTATGAGTATGTGCGCCTCAGTGTGAGTGTCAGTGTGCGTGTCTCAGTATGAGTGTGTGTGCCTCATTGTGTGTGTCAGTGTGCGTGTCTCAGTATGAGTGTGTGTGTGCCTCATTGTGAGTGTCAGTGTGCGTGTCTCAGTATGAGTGTGTGCGCCTCAGTGTGAGTGTCAGTGTGCGTGTCTCAGTATGAGTGTGTGTGCCTCAGTGTGAGTGTCAGTGTGCGTGTCTCAGTATGAGTGTGTGCGCCTCAGTGTGAGTGTCAGTGTGCGTGTCTCAGTATGAGTGTGTGTGCCTCATTGTGTGTGTCAGTGTGCGTGTCTCAGTATGAGTGTGTGTGCCTCATTGTGAGTGTCAGTGTGCGTGTCTCAGTATGAGTGTGTGCGCCTCAGTGTGAGTGTCAGTGTGGGTGTCTCAGTGTGAGTGTCAGTGTGCGTGTCTCAGTATGAGTGTGTGTGCCTCATTGTGTGTGTCAGTGTGCGTGTCTCAGTATGAGTGTGTGTGCCTCATTGTGAGTGTCAGTGTGCGTGTCTCAGTATGAGTGTGTGCGCCTCAGTGTGAGTGTCAGTGTGCGTGTCTCAGTATGAGTGTGTGTGCCTCAGTGTGAGTGTCAGTGTGCGTGTCTCAGTATGAGTGTGTGCGCCTCAGTGTGAGTGTCAGTGTGCGTGTCTCAGTATGAGTGTCAGTGTGTGTGTCTCAGTATGAGTGTGTGCGCCTCAGTGTGAGTGTCAGTGTGCGTGTCTCAGTGTGAGTGTGTGTCTCAGTATGAGTGTGTGCGCCTCAGTGTGAGTGTCAGTGTGCATGTCTCAGTATGAGTGTGTGCGCCTCAGTGTGAGTGTCAGTGTGCGTGTCTCAGTATTAGTGTGTGCGCCTCAGTGTGAGTGTCAGTGTGCGTGTCTCAGTATGAGTGTCAGTGTGCGTGTCTCAGTATGAGTGTGTGCGCCTCAGTGTGAGTGTCAGTGTGCGTGTCTCAGTGTGAGTGTGTATCTCAGTATGAGTGTGTGCGCCTCAGTGTGAGTGTCAGTGTGCGTGTCTCAGTATGAGTATGTGCGCCTCAGTGTGAGTGTCAGTGTGCGTGTCTCAGTATGAGTGTGTGTGCCTCATTGTGTGTGTCAGTGTGCGTGTCTCAGTATGAGTGTGTGTGTGCCTCATTGTGAGTGTCAGTGTGCGTGTCTCATTATGAGTGTGTGCGCCTCAGTGTGAGTGTCAGTGTGCGTGTCTCAGTATGAGTGTGTGTGCCTCAGTGTGAGTGTCAGTGTGTGTGTCTCAGTATGAGTGTGTGCGCCTCAGTGTGAGTGTCAGTGTGCGTGTCTCAGTATGAGTGTCAGTGTGCGTGTCTCAGTATGAGTGTGTGCGCCTCAGTGTGAGTGTCAGTGTGCGTGTCTCAGTGTGAGTGTGTGTCTCAGTATGAGTGTGTGCGCCTCAGTGTGAGTGTCAGTGTGCGTGTCTCAGTATGAGTGTGTGCGCCTCAGTGTGAGTGTCAGTGTGCGTTTCTCAGTATGAGTGTCAGTGTGCGTGTCGCAGTGTGAGTGTGTGCGCCTCAGTGTGAGTGTCAGTGTGCGTGTCTCAGTATGAGTGTGTGTCTCAGTATGAGTGTGTGCGCCTCAGTGTGAGTGTCAGTGTGCGTGTCTCAGTATGAGTGTGTGTCTCAGTATGAGTGTGTGTGCCTCAGTGTGAGTGTCAGTGTGCGTTTCTCAGTATGAGTGTGTGTGCCTCAGTGTGAGTGTCAGTGTGCGTGTCTCAGTATGAGTGTGTGCGCCTCAGTGTCAGTGTGCGTGTCTCAGTATGAGTGTCAGTGTGCGTGTCTCAGTAGGAGTGTGTGCGCACCAGTGTGAGTGTCAGTGTGCGTGTCTCAGTATGAGTGTGTGTCTCAGTATGAGTGTGTGCGCCTCAGTGTGAGTGTCAGTGTGCGTGTCTCAGTATGAGTGTGTGTGCCTCAGTGTGAGTGTCAGTGTGCGTGTCTCAGTATGAGTGTGTGCGCCTCAGTGTGAGTGTCAGTGTGCGTGTCTCAGTATGAGTGTGTGTGCCTCATTGTGTGTGTCAGTGTGCGTGTCACAGTATGAGTGTGTGTGCCTCATTGTGAGTGTCAGTGTGCGTGTCTCAGTATGAGTGTGTGCGCCTCAGTGTGAGTGTCAGTGTGCGTGTCTCAGTATGAGTGTGTGCGCCTCAGTGTGAGTGTCAGTGTGCGTGTCTCAGTATGAGTGTGTGCGCCTCAGTGTGAGTGTCAGTGTGCGTGTCTCAGTATGAGTGTGTGCGCCTCAGTGTGAGTGTCAGTGTGCGTGTCTCAGTATGAGTGTGTGTGCCTCAGTGTGAGTGTCAGTGTGCGTGTCTCAGTGTGAGTGTGTATCTCAGTATGAGTGTGTGCGCCTCAGTGTGAGTGTCAGTGTGCATGTCTCAGTATGAGTGTGTGTCTCAGTATGAGTGTGTGCGCCTCAGTGTGAGTGTCAGTGTGCGTGTTTCAGTATGAGTGTGTGTGCCTCAGTGTGAGTGTCAGTGTGCGTGTCTCAGTGTGAGTGTGTATCTCAGTATGAGTGTGTGCGCCTCAGTGTGAGTGTCAGTGTGCGTGTCTCAGTATGAGTGTGTGCGCCTCAGTGTGAGTGTCAGTGTGCGTGTCTCAGTATGAGTGTCAGTGTGCGTGTCTCAGTATGAGTGTGTGCGCCTCAGTGTGAGTGTCAGTGTGCGTGTCTCAGTGTGAGTGTGTGTCTCAGTATGAGTGTGTGCGCCTCAGTGTGAGTGTCAGTGTGCGTGTCTCAGTATGAGTGTGTGCGCCTCAGTGTGAGTGTCAGTGTGCGTTTCTCAGTATGAGTGTCAGTGTGCGTGTCGCAGTGTGAGTGTGTGCGCCTCAGTGTGAGTGTCAGTGTGCGTGTCTCAGTATGAGTGTGTGTCTCAGTATGAGTGTGTGCGCCTCAGTGTGAGTGTCAGTGTGCGTGTCTCAGTATGAGTGTGTGTCTCAGTATGAGTGTGTGTGCCTCAGTGTGAGTGTCAGTGTGCGTTTCTCAGTATGAGTGTGTGTGCCTCAGTGTGAGTGTCAGTGTGCGTGTCTCAGTATGAGTGTGTGCGCCTCAGTGTGAGTGTCAGTGTACGTGTCTCAGTATGAGTGTGTGCGCCTCAGTGTGAGTGTCAGTGTACGTGTCTCAGTATGAGTGTGTGCCTCAGTGTGAGTGTCAGTGTGCGTGTCTCAGTATGAGTGTGTGTGCCTCAGTGTGAGTGTCATTGTGCGTGTCTCAGTATGAGTGTGTGCGCCTCAGTGTGAGTGTCAGTGTACGTGTCTCAGTATGAGTGTGTGCCTCAGTGTGAGTGTCAGTGTGCGTGTCTCAGTATGAGTGTGTGTGCCTCAGTGTGAGTGTCAGTGTGCGTGTCTCAGTATGAGTGTGTGCGCCTCAGTGTGAGTGTCAGTGTGCGTGTCTCAGTATGAGTGTGTGTGCCTCATTGTGTGTGTCAGTGTGCGTGTCTCAGTATGAGTGTGTGTGCCTCATTGTGAGTGTCAGTGTGCGTGTCTCAGTATGAGTGTGTGCGCCTCAGTGTGAGTGTCAGTGTGCGTGTCTCAGTGTGAGTGTGTGTCTCAGTATGAGTGTGTGCGCCTCAGTGTGAGTGTCAGTGTGCGTGTCTCAGTATGAGTGTGTGCGCCTCAGTGTGAGTGTCAGTGTGCGTTTCTCAGTATGAGTGTCAGTGTGCGTGTTGCAGTGTGAGTGTGTGCGCCTCAGTGTGAGTGTCAGTGTGCGTGTCTCAGTATGAGTGTGTGTCTCAGTATGAGTGTGTGCGCCTCAGTGTGAGTGTCAGTGTGTGTGTCTCAGTATGAGTGTGTGTCTCAGTATGAGTGTGTGTGCCTCAGTGTGAGTGTCAGTGTGCGTTTCTCAGTATGAGTGTGTGTGCCTCAGTGTGAGTGTCAGTGTGCGTGTCTCAGTATGAGTGTGTGCGCCTCAGTGTGAGTGTCAGTGTACGTGTCTCAGTATGAGTGTGTGCGCCTCAGTGTGAGTGTCAGTGTACGTGTCTCAGTATGAGTGTGTGCCTCAGTGTGAGTGTCAGTGTGCGTGTCTCAGTATGAGTGTGTGTGCCTCAGTGTGAGTGTCAGTGTGCGTGTCTCAGTATGAGTGTGTGCGCCTCAGTGTGAGTGTCAGTGTGCGTGTCTCAGTATGAGTGTGTGTGCCTCATTGTGTGTGTCAGTGTGCGTGTCTCAGTATGAGTGTGTGTGCCTCATTGTGAGTGTCAGTGTGCGTGTCTCAGTATGAGTGTGTGCGCCTCAGTGTGAGTGTCAGTGTGCGTGTCTCAGTGTGAGTGTGTGTCTCAGTATGAGTGTGTGCGCCTCAGTGTGAGTGTCAGTGTGCGTGTCTCAGTATGAGTGTGTGCGCCTCAGTGTGAGTGTCAGTGTGCGTTTCTCAGTATGAGTGTCAGTGTGCGTGTTGCAGTGTGAGTGTGTGCGCCTCAGTGTGAGTGTCAGTGTGCGTGTCTCAGTATGAGTGTGTGTCTCAGTATGAGTGTGTGCGCCTCAGTGTGAGTGTCAGTGTGCGTGTCTCAGTATGAGTGTGTGTCTCAGTATGAGTGTGTGTGCCTCAGTGTGAGTGTCAGTGTGCGTTTCTCAGTATGAGTGTGTGTGCCTCAGTGTGAGTGTCAGTGTGCGTGTCTCAGTATGAGTGTGTGCGCCTCAGTGTGAGTGTCAGTGTACGTGTCTCAGTATGAGTGTGTGCGCCTCAGTGTGAGTGTCAGTGTACGTGTCTCAGTATGAGTGTGTGCCTCAGTGTGAGTGTCAGTGTGCGTGTCTCAGTATGAGTGTGTGTGCCTCAGTGTGAGTGTCAGTGTGCGTGTCTCAGTATGAGTGTGTGCGCCTCAGTGTGAGTGTCAGTGTGCGTGTCTCAGTATGAGTGTGTGTGCCTCATTGTGTGTGTCAGTGTGCGTGTCTCAGTATGAGTGTGTGTGCCTCATTGTGAGTGTCAGTGTGCGTGTCTCAGTATGAGTGTGTGCGCCTCAGTGTGAGTGTCAGTGTGCGTGTCTCAGTATGAGTGTGTGTGCCTCAGTGTGAGTGTCAGTGTGCGTTTCTCAGTATGAGTGTGTGCGCCTCAGTGTGAGTGTCAGTGTGCGTGTCTCAGTATGAGTGTCAGTGTGTGTGTCTCAGTATGAGTGTGTGCGCCTCAGTGTGAGTGTCAGTGTGCGTGTCTCAGTGTGAGTGTGTGTCTCAGTATGAGTGTGTGCGCCTCAGTGTGAGTGTCAGTGTGCGTGTCTCAGTATGAGTGTGTGCGCCTCAGTGTGAGTGTCAGTGTGCGTGTCTCAGTATGAGTGTGTGCGCCTCAGTGTGAGTGTCAGTGTGCGTGTCTCAGTGTGAGTGTCAGTGTGCGTGTCTCAGTATGAGTGTGTGCGCCTCAGTGTGAGTGTCAGTGTGCTTGTCTCAGTATGAGTGTCAGTGTGTGTGTCTCAGTATGAGTGTGTGCGCCTCAGTGTGAGTGTCAGTGTGCATGTCTCAGTATGAGTGTGTGTCTCAGTATGAGTGTGTGCGCCTCAGTGTGAGTGTCAGTGTGCGTGTCTCAGTATGAGTGTGTGTCTCAGTATGAGTGTGTGCGCCTCAGTGTGAGTGTCAGTGTGCGTGTCTCAATATGAGTGTGTGCGCCTCAGTGTGAGTGTCAGTGTGCGTTTCTCAGTATGAGTGTCAGTGTGCGTGTCGCAGTGTGAGTGTGTGCGCCTCAGTGTGAGTGTCAGTGTGCGTGTCTCAGTATGAGTGTGTGTCTCAGTATGAGTGTGTGCGCCTCAGTGTGAGTGTCAGTGTGCGTGTCTCAGTATGAGTGTGTGTCTCAGTATGAGTGTGTGTGCCTCAGTGTGAGTGTCAGTGTGCGTTTCTCAGTATGAGTGTGTGTGCCTCAGTGTGAGTGTCAGTGTGCGTGTCTCAGTATGAGTGTGTGCGCCTCAGTGTGAGTGTCAGTGTACGTGTCTCAGTATGAGTGTGTGCGCCTCAGTGTGAGTGTCAGTGTACGTGTCTCAGTATGAGTGTGTGCCTCAGTGTGAGTGTCAGTGTGCGTGTCTCAGTATGAGTGTGTGTGCCTCAGTGTGAGTGTCATTGTGCGTGTCTCAGTATGAGTGTGTGCGCCTCAGTGTGAGTGTCAGTGTACGTGTCTCAGTATGAGTGTGTGCCTCAGTGTGAGTGTCAGTGTGCGTGTCTCAGTATGAGTGTGTGTGCCTCAGTGTGAGTGTCAGTGTGCGTGTCTCAGTATGAGTGTGTGCGCCTCAGTGTGAGTGTCAGTGTGCGTGTCTCAGTATGAGTGTGTGTGCCTCATTGTGTGTGTCAGTGTGCGTGTCTCAGTATGAGTGTGTGTGCCTCATTGTGAGTGTCAGTGTGCGTGTCTCAGTATGAGTGTCAGTGTGCGTGTCTCAGTATGAGTGTGTGCGCCTCAGTGTGAGTGTCAGTGTGCGTGTCTCAGTGTGAGTGTGTATCTCAGTATGAGTGTGTGCGCCTCAGTGTGAGTGTCAGTGTGCGTGTCTCAGTATGAGTATGTGCGCCTCAGTGTGAGTGTCAGTGTGCGTGTCTCAGTATGAGTGTGTGTGCCTCATTGTGTGTGTCAGTGTGCGTGTCTCAGTATGAGTGTGTGTGTGCCTCATTGTGAGTGTCAGTGTGCGTGTCTCAGTATGAGTGTGTGCGCCTCAGTGTGAGTGTCAGTGTGCGTGTCTCAGTATGAGTGTGTGTGCCTCAGTGTGAGTGTCAGTGTGTGTGTCTCAGTATGAGTGTGTGCGCCTCAGTGTGAGTGTCAGTGTGCGTGTCTCAGTATGAGTGTCAGTGTGCGTGTCTCAGTATGAGTGTGTGGGCCTCAGTGTGAGTGTCAGTGTGCGTGTCTCAGTGTGAGTGTGTGTCTCAGTATGAGTGTGTGCGCCTCAGTGTGAGTGTCAGTGTGCGTGTCTCAGTATGAGTGTGTGCGCCTCAGTGTGAGTGTCAGTGTGCGTTTCTCAGTATGAGTGTCAGTGTGCGTGTCGCAGTGTGAGTGTGTGCGCCTCAGTGTGAGTGTCAGTGTGCGTGTCTCAGTATGAGTGTGTGTCTCAGTATGAGTGTGTGCGCCTCAGTGTGAGTGTCAGTGTGCGTGTCTCAGTATGAGTGTGTGTCTCAGTATGAGTGTGTGTGCCTCAGTGTGAGTGTCAGTGTGCGTTTCTCAGTATGAGTGTGTGTGCCTCAGTGTGAGTGTCAGTGTGCGTGTCTCAGTATGAGTGTGTGCGCCTCAGTGTCAGTGTGCGTGTCTCAGTATGAGTGTCAGTGTGCGTGTCTCAGTAGGAGTGTGTGCGCACCAGTGTGAGTGTCAGTGTGCGTGTCTCAGTATGAGTGTGTGTCTCAGTATGAGTGTGTGCGCCTCAGTGTGAGTGTCAGTGTGCGTGTCTCAGTATGAGTGTGTGTGCCTCAGTGTGAGTGTCAGTGTGCGTGTCTCAGTATGAGTGTGTGCGCCTCAGTGTGAGTGTCAGTGTGCGTGTCTCAGTATGAGTGTGTGTGCCTCATTGTGTGTGTCAGTGTGCGTGTCACAGTATGAGTGTGTGTGCCTCATTGTGAGTGTCAGTGTGCGTGTCTCAGTATGAGTGTGTGCGCCTCAGTGTGAGTGTCAGTGTGCGTGTCTCAGTATGAGTGTGTGCGCCTCAGTGTGAGTGTCAGTGTGCGTGTCTCAGTATGAGTGTGTGCGCCTCAGTGTGAGTGTCAGTGTGCGTGTCTCAGTATGAGTGTGTGCGCCTCAGTGTGAGTGTCAGTGTGCGTGTCTCAGTATGAGTGTGTGTGCCTCAGTGTGAGTGTCAGTGTGCGTGTCTCAGTGTGAGTGTGTATCTCAGTATGAGTGTGTGCGCCTCAGTGTGAGTGTCAGTGTGCATGTCTCAGTATGAGTGTGTGTCTCAGTATGAGTGTGTGCGCCTCAGTGTGAGTGTCAGTGTGCGTGTCTCAGTATGAGTGTGTGTGCCTCAGTGTGAGTGTCAGTGTGCGTGTCTCAGTGTGAGTGTGTATCTCAGTATGAGTGTGTGCGCCTCAGTGTGAGTGTCAGTGTGCGTGTCTCAGTATGAGTGTGTGCGCCTCAGTGTGAGTGTCAGTGTGCGTGTCTCAGTATGAGTGTCAGTGTGCGTGTCTCAGTATGAGTGTGTGCGCCTCAGTGTGAGTGTCAGTGTGCGTGTCTCAGTGTGAGTGTGTGTCTCAGTATGAGTGTGTGCGCCTCAGTGTGAGTGTCAGTGTGCGTGTCTCAGTATGAGTGTGTGCGCCTCAGTGTGAGTGTCAGTGTGCGTTTCTCAGTATGAGTGTCAGTGTGCGTGTCGCAGTGTGAGTGTGTGCGCCTCAGTGTGAGTGTCAGTGTGCGTGTCTCAGTATGAGTGTGTGTCTCAGTATGAGTGTGTGCGCCTCAGTGTGAGTGTCAGTGTGCGTGTCTCAGTATGAGTGTGTGTCTCAGTATGAGTGTGTGTGCCTCAGTGTGAGTGTCAGTGTGCGTTTCTCAGTATGAGTGTGTGTGCCTCAGTGTGAGTGTCAGTGTGCGTGTCTCAGTATGAGTGTGTGCGCCTCAGTGTGAGTGTCAGTGTACGTGTCTCAGTATGAGTGTGTGCGCCTCAGTGTGAGTGTCAGTGTACGTGTCTCAGTATGAGTGTGTGCCTCAGTGTGAGTGTCAGTGTGCGTGTCTCAGTATGAGTGTGTGTGCCTCAGTGTGAGTGTCATTGTGCGTGTCTCAGTATGAGTGTGTGCGCCTCAGTGTGTGTCAGTGTACGTGTCTCAGTATGAGTGTGTGCCTCAGTGTGAGTGTCAGTGTGCGTGTCTCAGTATGAGTGTGTGTGCCTCAGTGTGAGTGTCAGTGTGCGTGTCTCAGTATGAGTGTGTGCGCCTCAGTGTGAGTGTCAGTGTGCGTGTCTCAGTATGAGTGTGTGTGCCTCATTGTGTGTGTCAGTGTGCGTGTCTCAGTATGAGTGTGTGTGCCTCATTGTGAGTGTCAGTGTGCGTGTCTCAGTATGAGTGTGTGCGCCTCAGTGTGAGTGTCAGTGTGCGTGTCTCAGTGTGAGTGTGTGTCTCAGTATGAGTGTGTGCGCCTCAGTGTGAGTGTCAGTGTGCGTGTCTCAGTATGAGTGTGTGCGCCTCAGTGTGAGTGTCAGTGTGCGTTTCTCAGTATGAGTGTCAGTGTGCGTGTTGCAGTGTGAGTGTGTGCGCCTCAGTGTGAGTGTCAGTGTGCGTGTCTCAGTATGAGTGTGTGTCTCAGTATGAGTGTGTGCGCCTCAGTGTGAGTGTCAGTGTGCGTGTCTCAGTATGAGTGTGTGTCTCAGTATGAGTGTGTGTGCCTCAGTGTGAGTGTCAGTGTGCGTTTCTCAGTATGAGTGTGTGTGCCTCAGTGTGAGTGTCAGTGTGCGTGTCTCAGTATGAGTGTGTGCGCCTCAGTGTGAGTGTCAGTGTACGTGTCTCAGTATGAGTGTGTGCGCCTCAGTGTGAGTGTCAGTGTACGTGTCTCAGTATGAGTGTGTGCCTCAGTGTGAGTGTCAGTGTGCGTGTCTCAGTATGAGTGTGTGTGCCTCAGTGTGAGTGTCATTGTGCGTGTCTCAGTATGAGTGTGTGCGCCTCAGTGTGAGTGTCAGTGTACGTGTCTCAGTGTGAGTGTGTGCCTCAGTGTGAGTGTCAGTGTGCGTGTCTCAGTATGAGTGTGTGTGCCTCAGTGTGAGTGTCAGTGTGCGTGTCTCAGTATGAGTGTGTGCGCCTCAGTGTGAGTGTCAGTGTGCGTGTCTCAGTATGAGTGTGTGTGCCTCATTGTGTGTGTCAGTGTGCGTGTCTCAGTATGAGTGTGTGTGCCTCATTGTGAGTGTCAGTGTGCGTGTCTCAGTATGAGTGTGTGCGCCTCAGTGTGAGTGTCAGTGTGCGTGTCTCAGTATGAGTGTGTGTGCCTCAGTGTGAGTGTCAGTGTGCGTGTCTCAGTATGAGTGTGTGCGCCTCAGTGTGAGTGTCAGTGTGCGTGTCTCAGTATGAGTGTCAGTGTGTGTGTCTCAGTATGAGTGTGTGCGCCTCAGTGTGAGTGTCAGTGTGCGTGTCTCAGTGTGAGTGTGTGTCTCAGTATGAGTGTGTGCGCCTCAGTGTGAGTGTCAGTGTGCGTGTCTCAGTATGAGTGTGTGCGCCTCAGTGTGAGTGTCAGTGTGCGTGTCTCAGTATGAGTGTGTGCGCCTCAGTGTGAGTGTCAGTGTGCGTGTCTCAGTGTGAGTGTCAGTGTGCGTGTCTCAGTATGAGTGTGTGCGCCTCAGTGTGAGTGTCAGTGTGCTTGTCTCAGTATGAGTGTCAGTGTGTGTGTCTCAGTATGAGTGTGTGCGCCTCAGTGTGAGTGTCAGTGTGCATGTCTCAGTATGAGTGTGTGTCTCAGTATGAGTGTGTGCGCCTCAGTGTGAGTGTCAGTGTGCGTGTCTCAGTATGAGTGTGTGTCTCAGTATGAGTGTGTGCGCCTCATTGTGAGTGTCAGTGTGCGTGTCTCAGTATGAGTGTGTGCGCCTCAGTGTGAGTGTCAGTGTGCGTTTCTCAGTATGAGTGTCAGTGTGCGTGTCGCAGTGTGAGTGTGTGCGCCTCAGTGTGAGTGTCAGTGTGCGTGTCTCAGTATGAGTGTGTGTCTCAGTATGAGTGTGTGCGCCTCAGTGTGAGTGTCAGTGTGCGTGTCTCAGTATGAGTGTGTGTCTCAGTATGAGTGTGTGTGCCTCAGTGTGAGTGTCAGTGTGCGTTTCTCAGTATGAGTGTGTGTGCCTCAGTGTGAGTGTCAGTGTGCGTGTCTCAGTATGAGTGTGTGCGCCTCAGTGTGAGTGTCAGTGTACGTGTCTCAGTATGAGTGTGTGCGCCTCAGTGTGAGTGTCAGTGTACGTGTCTCAGTATGAGTGTGTGCCTCAGTGTGAGTGTCAGTGTGCGTGTCTCAGTATGAGTGTGTGTGCCTCAGTGTGAGTGTCAGTGTGCGTGTCTCAGTATGAGTGTGTGCGCCTCAGTGTGAGTGTCAGTGTGCGTGTCTCAGTATGAGTGTGTGTGCCTCATTGTGTGTGTCAGTGTGCGTGTCTCAGTATGAGTGTGTGTGCCTCATTGTGAGTGTCAGTGTGCGTGTCTCAGTATGAGTGTGTGCGCCTCAGTGTGAGTGTCAGTGTGCGTGTCTCAGTGTGAGTGTGTGTCTCAGTATGAGTGTGTGCGCCTCAGTGTGAGTGTCAGTGTGCGTGTCTCAGTATGAGTGTGTGCGCCTCAGTGTGAGTGTCAGTGTGCGTTTCTCAGTATGAGTGTCAGTGTGCGTGTTGCAGTGTGAGTGTGTGCGCCTCAGTGTGAGTGTCAGTGTGCGTGTCTCAGTATGAGTGTGTGTCTCAGTATGAGTGTGTGCGCCTCAGTGTGAGTGTCAGTGTGCGTGTCTCAGTATGAGTGTGTGTCTCAGTATGAGTGTGTGTGCCTCAGTGTGAGTGTCAGTGTGCGTTTCTCAGTATGAGTGTGTGTGCCTCAGTGTGAGTGTCAGTGTGCGTGTCTCAGTATGAGTGTGTGCGCCTCAGTGTGAGTGTCAGTGTACGTGTCTCAGTATGAGTGTGTGCGCCTCAGTGTGAGTGTCAGTGTACGTGTCTCAGTATGAGTGTGTGTGCCTCAGTGTGAGTGTCAGTGTGCGTGTCTCAGTATGAGTGTGTGCGCCTCAGTGTGAGTGTCAGTGTGCGTGTCTCAGTATGAGTGTGTGTGCCTCATTGTGTGTGTCAGTGTGCGTGTCTCAGTATGAGTGTGTGTGCCTCAGTGTGAGTGTCATTGTGCGTGTCTCAGTATGAGTGTGTGCGCCTCAGTGTGAGTGTCAGTGTGCGTGTCTCAGTATGAGTGTGTGTGCCTCATTGTGTGTGTCAGTGTGCGTGTCTCAGTATGAGTGTGTGTGCCTCATTGTGAGTGTCAGTGTGCGTGTCTCGGTATGAGTGTGTGCGCCTCAGTGTGAGTGTCAGTGTGCGTGTCTCAGTATGAGTGTGTGTGCCTCAGTGTGAGTGTCAGTGTGCGTGTCTCAGTATGAGTGTGTGCGCCTCAGTGTGAGTGTCAGTGTGGGTGTCTCAGTGTGAGTGTCAGTGTGCGTGTCTCAGTATGAGTGTGTGTGCCTCATTGTGTGTGTCAGTGTGCGTGTCTCAGTATGAGTGTGTGTGCCTCATTGTGAGTGTCAGTGTGCGTGTCTCAGTATGAGTGTGTGCGCCTCAGTGTGAGTGTCAGTGTGCGTGTCTCAGTATGAGTGTGTGTGCCTCAGTGTGAGTGTCAGTGTGCGTGTCTCAGTATGAGTGTGTGCGCCTCAGTGTGAGTGTCAGTGTGCGTGTCTCAGTATGAGTGTCAGTGTGTGTGTCTCAGTATGAGTGTGTGCGCCTCAGTGTGAGTGTCAGTGTGCGTGTCTCAGTGTGAGTGTGTGTCTCAGTATGAGTGTGTGCGCCTCAGTGTGAGTGTCAGTGTGCATGTCTCAGTATGAGTGTGTGCGCCTCAGTGTGAGTGTCAGTGTGCGTGTCTCAGTATGAGTGTGTGCGCCTCAGTGTGAGTGTCAGTGTGCGTGTCTCAGTATGAGTGTCAGTGTGCGTGTCTCAGTATGAGTGTGTGCGCCTCAGTGTGAGTGTCAGTGTGCGTGTCTCAGTGTGAGTGTGTATCTCAGTATGAGTGTGTGCGCCTCAGTGTGAGTGTCAGTGTGCGTGTCTCAGTATGAGTATGTGCGCCTCAGTGTGAGTGTCAGTGTGCGTGTCTCAGTATGAGTGTGTGTGCCTCATTGTGTGTGTCAGTGTGCGTGTCTCAGTATGAGTGTGTGTGTGCCTCATTGTGAGTGTCAGTGTGCGTGTCTCAGTATGAGTGTGTGCGCCTCAGTGTGAGTGTCAGTGTGCGTGTCTCAGTATGAGTGTGTGTGCCTCAGTGTGAGTGTCAGTGTGTGTGTCTCAGTATGAGTGTGTGCGCCTCAGTGTGAGTGTCAGTGTGCGTGTCTCAGTATGAGTGTCAGTGTGCGTGTCTCAGTATGAGTGTGTGCGCCTCAGTGTGAGTGTCAGTGTGCGTGTCTCAGTGTGAGTGTGTGTCTCAGTATGAGTGTGTGCGCCTCAGTGTGAGTGTCAGTGTGCGTGTCTCAGTATGAGTGTGTGCGCCTCAGTGTGAGTGTCAGTGTGCGTTTCTCAGTATGAGTGTCAGTGTGCGTGTCGCAGTGTGAGTGTGTGCGCCTCAGTGTGAGTGTCAGTGTGCGTGTCTCAGTATGAGTGTGTGTCTCAGTATGAGTGTGTGCGCCTCAGTGTGAGTGTCAGTGTGTGTGTCTCAGTATGAGTGTGTGTCTCAGTATGAGTGTGTGTGCCTCAGTGTGAGTGTCAGTGTGCGTTTCTCAGTATGAGTGTGTGTGCCTCAGTGTGAGTTTCAGTGTGCGTGTCTCAGTATGAGTGTGTGCGCCTCAGTGTCAGTGTGCGTGTCTCAGTATGAGTGTCAGTGTGCGTGTCTCAGTAGGAGTGTGTGCGCACCAGTGTGAGTGTCAGTGTGCGTGTCTCAGTATGAGTGTGTGTCTCAGTATGAGTGTGTGCGCCTCAGTGTGAGTGTCAGTGTGCGTGTCTCAGTATGAGTGTGTGTGCCTCAGTGTGAGTGTCAGTGTGCGTGTCTCAGTATGAGTGTGTGCGCCTCAGTGTGAGTGTCAGTGTGCGTGTCTCAGTATGAGTGTGTGTGCCTCATTGTGTGTGTCAGTGTGCGTGTCACAGTATGAGTGTATGTGCCTCATTGTGAGTGTCAGTGTGCGTGTCTCAGTATGAGTGTGTGCGCCTCAGTGTGAGTGTCAGTGTGCGTGTCTCAGTATGAGTGTGTGCGCCTCAGTGTGAGTGTCAGTGTGCGTGTCTCAGTATGAGTGTGTGCGCCTCAGTGTGAGTGTCAGTGTGCGTGTCTCAGTATGAGTGTGTGCGCCTCAGTGTGAGTGTCAGTGTCTCAGTATGAGTGTGTGCGCCTCAGTGTGAGTGTCAGTGTGCGTGTCTCAGTGTGAGTGTCAGTGTGCGTGTCTCAGTATGAGTGTGTGCGCCTCAGTGTGAGTGTCAGTGTGCTTGTCTCAGTATGAGTGTCAGTGTGTGTGTCTCAGTATGAGTGTGTGCGCCTCAGTGTGAGTGTCAGTGTGCATGTCTCAGTATGAGTGTGTGTCTCAGTATGAGTGTGTGCGCCTCAGTGTGAGTGTCAGTGTGCGTGTCTCAGTATGAGTGTGTGCGCCTCAGTGTGAGTGTCAGTGTGCGTGTCTCAGTATGAGTGTGTGCGCCTCTGTGTGAGTGTCAGTGTGCGTGTCTCAGTATGAGTGTCAGTGTGCTTGTCTCAGTATGAGTGTGTGCGCCTCAGTGTGAGTGTCAGTGTGCGTGTCTCAGTGTGAGTGTGTGTCTCAGTATGAGTGTGTGCGCCTCAGTGTGAGTGTCAGTGTGCGTGTCTCAGTATGAGTGTGTGCGCCTCAGTGTGAGTGTCAGTGTGCGTTTCTCAGTATGAGTGTCAGTGTGCGTGTCGCAGTGTGAGTGTGTGCGTCTCAGTGTGAGTGTCAGTGTGCGTGTCTCAGTATGATTGTGTGTCTCAGTATGAGTGTGTGCGCCTCAGTGTGAGTGTCAGTGTGCGTGTCTCAGTATGAGTGTGTGTCTCAGTATGAGTGTCTGTGCCTCAGTGTGAGTGTCAGTGTGCGTTTCTCAGTATGAGTGTGTGTGCCTCAGTGTGAGTGTCAGTGTGCGTGTCTCAGTATGAGTGTGTGCGCCTCAGTGTTAGTGTGCGTGTCTCAGTATGAGTGTCAGTGTGCGTGTCTCAGTAGGAGTGTGTGCGCACCAGTGTGAGTGTCAGTGTGCGTGTCTCAGTATGAGTGTGTGTCTCAGTATGAGTGTGTGCGCCTCAGTGTGAGTGTCAGTGTGCGTGTCTCAGTATGAGTGTGTGTGCCTCAGTGTGAGTGTCAGTGTGCGTGTCTCAGTATGAGTGTGTGCGCCTCAGTGTGAGTGTCAGTGTGCGTGTCTCAGTATGAGTGTGTGTGCCTCATTGTGTGTGTCAGTGTGCGTGTCTCAGTATGAGTGTGTGTGCCTCATTGTGAGTGTCAGTGTGCGTGTCTCAGTATGAGTGTGTGCGCCTCAGTGTGAGTGTCAGTGTGCGTGTCTCAGTATGAGTGTGTGTGCCTCAGTGTGAGTGTCAGTGTGCGTGTCTCAGTGTGAGTGTGTATCTCAGTATGAGTGTGTGCGCCTCAGTGTGAGTGTCAGTGTGCGTGTCTCAGTATGAGTATGTGCGCCTCAGTGTGAGTGTCAGTGTGCGTGTCTCAGTATGAGTGTGTGTGCCTCATTCTGTGTGTCAGTGTGCGTGTCTCAGTATGAGTGTGTGTGTGCCTCATTGTGAGTGTCAGTGTGCGTGTCTCAGTATGAGTGTGTGCGCCTCAGTGTGAGTGTCAGTGTGCGTGTCTCAGTATGAGTGTGTGTGCCTCAGTGTGAGTGTCAGTGTGCGTGTCTCAGTATGAGTGTGTGCGCCTCAGTGTGAGTGTCAGTGTGCGTGTCTCAGTATGAGTGTGTGTGCCTCATTGTGTGTGTCAGTGTGCGTGTCTCAGTATGAGTGTGTGTGCCTCATTGTGAGTGTCAGTGTGCGTGTCTCAGTATGAGTGTGTGCGCCTCAGTGTGAGTGTCAGTGTGGGTGTCTCAGTGTGAGTGTCAGTGTGCGTGTCTCAGTATGAGTGTGTGTGCCTCATTGTGTGTGTCAGTGTGCGTGTCTCAGTATGAGTGTGTGTGCCTCATTGTGAGTGTCAGTGTGCGTGTCTCAGTATGAGTGTGTGCGCCTCAGTGTGAGTGTCAGTGTGCGTGTCTCAGTATGAGTGTGTGTGCCTCAGTGTGAGTGTCAGTGTGCGTGTCTCAGTATGAGTGTGTGCGCCTCAGTGTGAGTGTCAGTGTGCGTGTCTCAGTATGAGTGTCAGTGTGTGTGTCTCAGTATGAGTGTGTGCGCCTCAGTGTGAGTGTCAGTGTGCGTGTCTCAGTGTGAGTGTGTGTCTCAGTATGAGTGTGTGCGCCTCAGTGTGAGTGTCAGTGTGCATGTCTCAGTATGAGTGTGTGCGCCTCAGTGTGAGTGTCAGTGTGCGTGTCTCAGTATGAGTGTGTGCGCCTCAGTGTGAGTGTCAGTGTGCGTGTCTCAGTATGAGTGTCAGTGTGCGTGTCTCAGTATGAGTGTGTGCGCCTCAGTGTGAGTGTCAGTGTGCGTGTCTCAGTGTGAGTGTGTATCTCAGTATGAGTGTGTGCGCCTCAGTGTGAGTGTCAGTGTGCGTGTCTCAGTATGAGTATGTGCGCCTCAGTGTGAGTGTCAGTGTGCGTGTCTCAGTATGAGTGTGTGTGCCTCATTGTGTGTGTCAGTGTGCGTGTCTCAGTATGAGTGTGTGTGTGCCTCATTGTGAGTGTCAGTGTGCGTGTCTCAGTATGAGTGTGTGCGCCTCAGTGTGAGTGTCAGTGTGCGTGTCTCAGTATGAGTGTGTGTGCCTCAGTGTGAGTGTCAGTGTGTGTGTTTCAGTATGAGTGTGTGCGCCTCAGTGTGAGTGTCAGTGTGCGTGTCTCAGTATGAGTGTCAGTGTGCGTGTCTCAGTATGAGTGTGTGCGCCTCAGTGTGAGTGTCAGTGTGCGTGTCTCAGTGTGAGTGTGTGTCTCAGTATGAGTGTGTGCGCCTCAGTGTGAGTGTCAGTGTGCGTGTCTCAGTATGAGTGTGTGCGCCTCAGTGTGAGTGTCAGTGTGCGTTTCTCAGTATGAGTGTCAGTGTGCGTGTCGCAGTGTGAGTGTGTGCGCCTCAGTGTGAGTGTCAGTGTGCGTGTCTCAGTATGAGTGTGTGTCTCAGTATGAGTGTGTGCGCCTCAGTGTGAGTGTCAGTGTGCGTGTCTCAGTATGAGTGTGTGTCTCAGTATGAGTGTGTGTGCCTCAGTGTGAGTGTCAGTGTGCGTTTCTCAGTATGAGTGTGTGTGCCTCAGTGTGAGTGTCAGTGTGCGTGTCTCAGTATGAGTGTGTGCGCCTCAGTGTGAGTGTCAGTGTGCGTGTCTCAGTATGAGTGTCAGTGTGCGTGTCTCAGTATGAGTGTGTGCGCCTCAGTGTGAGTGTCAGTGTGCGTGTCTCAGTGTGAGTGTGTATCTCAGTATGAGTGTGTGCGCCTCAGTGTGAGTGTCAGTGTGCGTGTCTCAGTATGAGTATGTGCGCCTCAGTGTGAGTGTCAGTGTGCGTGTCTCAGTATGAGTGTGTGTGCCTCATTGTGTGTGTCAGTGTGCGTGTCTCAGTATGAGTGTGTGTGTGCCTCATTGTGAGTGTCAGTGTGCGTGTCTCAGTATGAGTGTGTGCGCCTCAGTGTGAGTGTCAGTGTGCGTGTCTCAGTATGAGTGTGTGTGCCTCAGTGTGAGTGTCAGTGTGTGTGTTTCAGTATGAGTGTGTGCGCCTCAGTGTGAGTGTCAGTGTGCGTGTCTCAGTATGAGTGTCAGTGTGCGTGTCTCAGTATGAGTGTGTGCGCCTCAGTGTGAGTGTCAGTGTGCGTGTCTCAGTGTGAGTGTGTGTCTCAGTATGAGTGTGTGCGCCTCAGTGTGAGTGTCAGTGTGCGTGTCTCAGTATGAGTGTGTGCGCCTCAGTGTGAGTGTCAGTGTGCGTTTCTCAGTATGAGTGTCAGTGTGCGTGTCGCAGTGTGAGTGTGTGCGCCTCAGTGTGAGTGTCAGTGTGCGTGTCTCAGTATGAGTGTGTGTCTCAGTATGAGTGTGTGCGCCTCAGTGTGAGTGTCAGTGTGCGTGTCTCAGTATGAGTGTGTGTCTCAGTATGAGTGTGTGTGCCTCAGTGTGAGTGTCAGTGTGCGTTTCTCAGTATGAGTGTGTGTGCCTCAGTGTGAGTGTCAGTGTGCGTGTCTCAGTATGAGTGTGTGCGCCTCAGTGTCAGTGTGCGTGTCTCAGTATGAGTGTCAGTGTGCGTGTCTCAGTAGGAGTGTGTGCGCACCAGTGTGAGTGTCAGTGTGCGTGTCTCAGTATGAGTGTGTGTCTCAGTATGAGTGTGTGCGCCTCAGTGTGAGTGTCAGTGTGCGTGTCTCAGTATGAGTGTGTGTGCCTCAGTGTGAGTGTCAGTGTGCGTGTCTCAGTATGAGTGTGTGCGCCTCAGTGTGAGTGTCAGTGTGCGTGTCTCAGTATGAGTGTGTGTGCCTCATTGTGTGTGTCAGTGTGCGTGTCACAGTATGAGTGTGTGTGCCTCATTGTGAGTGTCAGTGTGCGTGTCTCAGTATGAGTGTGTGCGCCTCAGTGTGAGTGTCAGTGTGCGTGTCTCAGTATGAGTGTGTGCGCCTCAGTGTGAGTGTCAGTGTGCGTGTCTCAGTATGAGTGTGTGCGCCTCAGTGTGAGTGTCAGTGTGCGTGTCTCAGTATGAGTGTGTGCGCCTCAGTGTGAGTGTCAGTGTGCGTGTCTCAGTATGAGTGTGTGTGCCTCAGTGTGAGTGTCAGTGTGCGTGTCTCAGTGTGAGTGTGTATCTCAGTATGAGTGTGTGCGCCTCAGTGTGAGTGTCAGTGTGCATGTCTCAGTATGAGTGTGTGTCTCAGTATGAGTGTGTGCGCCTCAGTGTGAGTGTCAGTGTGCGTGTTTCAGTATGAGTGTGTGTGCCTCAGTGTGAGTGTCAGTGTGCGTGTCTCAGTGTGAGTGTGTATCTCAGTATGAGTGTGTGCGCCTCAGTGTGAGTGTCAGTGTGCGTGTCTCAGTATGAGTGTGTGCGCCTCAGTGTGAGTGTCAGTGTGCGTGTCTCAGTATGAGTGTCAGTGTGCGTGTCTCAGTATGAGTGTGTGCGCCTCAGTGTGAGTGTCAGTGTGCGTGTCTCAGTGTGAGTGTGTGTCTCAGTATGAGTGTGTGCGCCTCAGTGTGAGTGTCAGTGTGCGTGTCTCAGTATGAGTGTGTGCGCCTCAGTGTGAGTGTCAGTGTGCGTTTCTCAGTATGAGTGTCAGTGTGCGTGTCGCAGTGTGAGTGTGTGCGCCTCAGTGTGAGTGTCAGTGTGCGTGTCTCAGTATGAGTGTGTGTCTCAGTATGAGTGTGTGCGCCTCAGTGTGAGTGTCAGTGTGCGTGTCTCAGTATGAGTGTGTCTCAGTATGAGTGTGTGTGCCTCAGTGTGAGTGTCAGTGTGCGTTTCTCAGTATGAGTGTGTGTGCCTCAGTGTGAGTGTCAGTGTGCGTGTCTCAGTATGAGTGTGTGCGCCTCAGTGTGAGTGTCAGTGTACGTGTCTCAGTATGAGTGTGTGCGCCTCAGTGTGAGTGTCAGTGTACGTGTCTCAGTATGAGTGTGTGCCTCAGTGTGAGTGTCAGTGTGCGTGTCTCAGTATGAGTGTGTGTGCCTCAGTGTGAGTGTCATTGTGCGTGTCTCAGTATGAGTGTGTGCGCCTCAGTGTGAGTGTCAGTGTACGTGTCTCAGTATGAGTGTGTGCCTCAGTGTGAGTGTCAGTGTGCGTGTCTCAGTATGAGTGTGTGTGCCTCAGTGTGAGTGTCAGTGTGCGTGTCTCAGTATGAGTGTGTGCGCCTCAGTGTGAGTGTCAGTGTGCGTGTCTCAGTATGAGTGTGTGTGCCTCATTGTGTGTGTCAGTGTGCGTGTCTCAGTATGAGTGTGTGTGCCTCATTGTGAGTGTCAGTGTGCGTGTCTCAGTATGAGTGTGTGCGCCTCAGTGTGAGTGTCAGTGTGCGTGTCTCAGTGTGAGTGTGTGTCTCAGTATGAGTGTGTGCGCCTCAGTGTGAGTGTCAGTGTGCGTGTCTCAGTATGAGTGTGTGCGCCTCAGTGTGAGTGTCAGTGTGCGTTTCTCAGTATGAGTGTCAGTGTGCGTGTTGCAGTGTGAGTGTGTGCGCCTCAGTGTGAGTGTCAGTGTGCGTGTCTCAGTATGAGTGTGTGTCTCAGTATGAGTGTGTGCGCCTCAGTGTGAGTGTCAGTGTGCGTGTCTCAGTATGAGTGTGTGTCTCAGTATGAGTGTGTGTGCCTCAGTGTGAGTGTCAGTGTGCGTTTCTCAGTATGAGTGTGTGTGCCTCAGTGTGAGTGTCAGTGTGCGTGTCTCAGTATGAGTGTGTGCGCCTCAGTGTGAGTGTCAGTGTACGTGTCTCAGTATGAGTGTGTGCGCCTCAGTGTGAGTGTCAGTGTACGTGTCTCAGTATGAGTGTGTGCCTCAGTGTGAGTGTCAGTGTGCGTGTCTCAGTATGAGTGTGTGTGCCTCAGTGTGAGTGTCAGTGTGCGTGTCTCAGTATGAGTGTGTGCGCCTCAGTGTGAGTGTCAGTGTGCGTGTCTCAGTATGAGTGTGTGTGCCTCATTGTGTGTGTCAGTGTGCGTGTCTCAGTATGAGTGTGTGTGCCTCATTGTGAGTGTCAGTGTGCGTGTCTCAGTATGAGTGTGCGCGCCTCAGTGTGAGTGTCAGTGTGCGTGTCTCAGTGTGAGTGTGTGTCTCAGTATGAGTGTGTGCGCCTCAGTGTGAGTGTCAGTGTGCGTGTCTCAGTATGAGTGTGTGCGCCTCAGTGTGAGTGTCAGTGTGCGTTTCTCAGTATGAGTGTCAGTGTGCGTGTTGCAGTGTGAGTGTGTGCGCCTCAGTGTGAGTGTCAGTGTGCGTGTCTCAGTATGAGTGTGTGTCTCAGTATGAGTGTGTGCGCCTCAGTGTGAGTGTCAGTGTGCGTGTCTCAGTATGAGTGTGTGTCTCAGTATGAGTGTGTGTGCCTCAGTGTGAGTGTCAGTGTGCGTTTCTCAGTATGAGTGTGTGTGCCTCAGTGTGAGTGTCAGTGTGCGTGTCTCAGTATGAGTGTGTGCGCCTCAGTGTGAGTGTCAGTGTACGTGTCTCAGTATGAGTGTGTGCGCCTCAGTGTGAGTGTCAGTGTACGTGTCTCAGTATGAGTGTGTGCCTCAGTGTGAGTGTCAGTGTGCGTGTCTCAGTATGAGTGTGTGTGCCTCAGTGTGAGTGTCATTGTGCGTGTCTCAGTATGAGTGTGTGCGCCTCAGTGTGAGTGTCAGTGTACGTGTCTCAGTATGAGTGTGTGCCTCAGTGTGAGTGTCAGTGTGCGTGTCTCAGTATGAGTGTGTGTGCCTCAGTGTGAGTGTCAGTGTGCGTGTCTCAGTATGAGTGTGTGCGCCTCAGTGTGAGTGTCAGTGTGCGTGTCTCAGTATGAGTGTGTGTGCCTCATTGTGTGTGTCAGTGTGCGTGTCTCAGTATGAGTGTGTGTGCCTCATTGTGAGTGTCAGTGTGCGTGTCTCAGTATGAGTGTGTGCGCCTCAGTGTGAGTGTCAGTGTGCGTGTCTCAGTATGAGTGTGTGTGCCTCAGTGTGAGTGTCAGTGTGCGTGTCTCAGTATGAGTGTGTGCGCCTCAGTGTGAGTGTCAGTGTGCGTGTCTCAGTATGAGTGTCAGTGTGTGTGTCTCAGTATGAGTGTGTGCGCCTCAGTGTGAGTGTCAGTGTGCGTGTCTCAGTGTGAGTGTGTGTCTCAGTATGAGTGTGTGCGCCTCAGTGTGAGTGTCAGTGTGCGTGTCTCAGTATGAGTGTGTGCGCCTCAGTGTGAGTGTCAGTGTGCGTGTCTCAGTATGAGTGTGTGCGCCTCAGTGTGAGTGTCAGTGTGCGTGTCTCAGTGTGAGTGTCAGTGTGCGTGTCTCAGTATGAGTGTGTGCGCCTCAGTGTGAGTGTCAGTGTGCTTGTCTCAGTATGAGTGTCAGTGTGTGTGTCTCAGTATGAGTGTGTGCGCCTCAGTGTGAGTGTCAGTGTGCATGTCTCAGTATGAGTGTGTGTCTCAGTATGAGTGTGTGCGCCTCAGTGTGAGTGTCAGTGTGCGTGTCTCAGTATGAGTGTGTGTCTCAGTATGAGTGTGTGCGCCTCAGTGTGAGTGTCAGTGTGCGTGTCTCAGTATGAGTGTGTGCGCCTCAGTGTGAGTGTCAGTGTGCGTTTCTCAGTATGAGTGTCAGTGTGCGTGTCGCAGTGTGAGTGTGTGCGCCTCAGTGTGAGTGTCAGTGTGCGTGTCTCAGTATGAGTGTGTGTCTCAGTATGAGTGTGTGCGCCTCAGTGTGAGTGTCAGTGTGCGTGTCTCAGTATGAGTGTGTGTCTCAGTATGAGTGTGTGTGCCTCAGTGTGAGTGTCAGTGTGCGTTTCTCAGTATGAGTGTGTGTGCCTCAGTGTGAGTGTCAGTGTGCGTGTCTCAGTATGAGTGTGTGCGCCTCAGTGTGAGTGTCAGTGTACGTGTCTCAGTATGAGTGTGTGCGCCTCAGTGTGAGTGTCAGTGTACGTGTCTCAGTATGAGTGTGTGCCTCAGTGTGAGTGTCAGTGTGCGTGTCTCAGTATGAGTGTGTGTGCCTCAGTGTGAGTGTCATTGTGCGTGTCTCAGTATGAGTGTGTGCGCCTCAGTGTGAGTGTCAGTGTACGTGTCTCAGTATGAGTGTGTGCCTCAGTGTGAGTGTCAGTGTGCGTGTCTCAGTATGAGTGTGTGTGCCTCAGTGTGAGTGTCAGTGTGCGTGTCTCAGTATGAGTGTGTGCGCCTCAGTGTGAGTGTCAGTGTGCGTGTCTCAGTATGAGTGTGTGTGCCTCATTGTGTGTGTCAGTGTGCGTGTCTCAGTATGAGTGTGTGTGCCTCATTGTGAGTGTCAGTGTGCGTGTCTCAGTATGAGTGTGTGCGCCTCAGTGTGAGTGTCAGTGTGCGTGTCTCAGTGTGAGTGTGTGTCTCAGTATGAGTGTGTGCGCCTCAGTGTGAGTGTCAGTGTGCGTGTCTCAGTATGAGTGTGTGCGCCTCAGTGTGAGTGTCAGTGTGCGTTTCTCAGTATGAGTGTCAGTGTGCGTGTTGCAGTGTGAGTGTGTGCGCCTCAGTGTGAGTGTCAGTGTGCGTGTCTCAGTATGAGTGTGTGTCTCAGTATGAGTGTGTGCGCCTCAGTGTGAGTGTCAGTGTGCGTGTCTCAGTATGAGTGTGTGTCTCAGTATGAGTGTGTGTGCCTCAGTGTGAGTGTCAGTGTGCGTTTCTCAGTATGAGTGTGTGTGCCTCAGTGTGAGTGTCAGTGTGCGTGTCTCAGTATGAGTGTGTGCGCCTCAGTGTGAGTGTCAGTGTACGTGTCTCAGTATGAGTGTGTGCGCCTCAGTGTGAGTGTCAGTGTACGTGTCTCAGTATGAGTGTGTGCCTCAGTGTGAGTGTCAGTGTGCGTGTCTCAGTATGAGTGTGTGTGCCTCAGTGTGAGTGTCATTGTGCGTGTCTCAGTATGAGTGTGTGCGCCTCAGTGTGAGTGTCAGTGTACGTGTCTCAGTATGAGTGTGTGCCTCAGTGTGAGTGTCAGTGTGCGTGTCTCAGTATGAGTGTGTGTGCCTCAGTGTGAGTGTCAGTGTGCGTGTCTCAGTATGAGTGTGTGCGCCTCAGTGTGAGTGTCAGTGTGCGTGTCTCAGTATGAGTGTGTGTGCCTCATTGTGTGTGTCAGTGTGCGTGTCTCAGTATGAGTGTGTGTGCCTCATTGTGAGTGTCAGTGTGCGTGTCTCGGTATGAGTGTGTGCGCCTCAGTGTGAGTGTCAGTGTGCGTGTCTCAGTATGAGTGTGTGTGCCTCAGTGTGAGTGTCAGTGTGCGTGTCTCAGTATGAGTGTGTGCGCCTCAGTGTGAGTGTCAGTGTGGGTGTCTCAGTGTGAGTGTCAGTGTGCGTGTCTCAGTATGAGTGTGTGTGCCTCATTGTGTGTGTCAGTGTGCGTGTCTCAGTATGAGTGTGTGTGCCTCATTGTGAGTGTCAGTGTGCGTGTCTCAGTATGAGTGTGTGCGCCTCAGTGTGAGTGTCAGTGTGCGTGTCTCAGTATGAGTGTGTGTGCCTCAGTGTGAGTGTCAGTGTGCGTGTCTCAGTATGAGTGTGTGCGCCTCAGTGTGAGTGTCAGTGTGCGTGTCTCAGTATGAGTGTCAGTGTGTGTGTCTCAGTATGAGTGTGTGCGCCTCAGTGTGAGTGTCAGTGTGCGTGTCTCAGTGTGAGTGTGTGTCTCAGTATGAGTGTGTGCGCCTCAGTGTGAGTGTCAGTGTGCATGTCTCAGTATGAGTGTGTGCGCCTCAGTGTGAGTGTCAGTGTGCGTGTCTCAGTATGAGTGTGTGCGCCTCAGTGTGAGTGTCAGTGTGCGTGTCTCAGTGTGAGTGTGTATCTCAGTATGAGTGTGTGCGCCTCAGTGTGAGTGTCAGTGTGCGTGTCTCAGTATGAGTATGTGCGCCTCAGTGTGAGTGTCAGTGTGCGTGTCTCAGTATGAGTGTGTGTGCCTCATTGTGTGTGTCAGTGTGCGTGTCTCAGTATGAGTGTGTGTGTGCCTCATTGTGAGTGTCAGTGTGCGTGTCTCAGTATGAGTGTGTGCGCCTCAGTGTGAGTGTCAGTGTGCGTGTCTCAGTATGAGTGTGTGTGCCTCTGTGAGTGTCAGTGTGTGTCTCAGTATGAGTGTGTGCGCCTCAGTGTGAGTGTCAGTGTGCGTGTCTCAGTATGAGTGTCAGTGTGCGTGTCTCAGTATGAGTGTGTGCGCCTCAGTGTGAGTGTCAGTGTGCGTGTCTCAGTGTGAGTGTGTGTCTCAGTATGAGTGTGTGCGCCTCAGTGTGAGTGTCAGTGTGCGTGTCTCAGTATGAGTGTGTGCGCCTCAGTGTGAGTGTCAGTGTGCGTTTCTCAGTATGAGTGTCAGTGTGCGTGTCGCAGTGTGAGTGTGTGCGCCTCAGTGTGAGTGTCAGTGTGCGTGTCTCAGTATGAGTGTGTGTCTCAGTATGAGTGTGTGTGCCTCAGTGTGAGTGTCAGTGTGCGTTTCTCAGTATGAGTGTGTGTGCCTCAGTGTGAGTGTCAGTGTGCGTGTCTCAGTATGAGTGTGTGCGCCTCAGTGTCAGTGTGCGTGTCTCAGTATGAGTGTCAGTGTGCGTGTCTCAGTAGGAGTGTGTGCGCACCAGTGTGAGTGTCAGTGTGCGTGTCTCAGTATGAGTGCGTGTCTCAGTATGAGTGTGTGTGCCTCAGTGTGAGTGTCAGTGTGCGTGTCTCAGTATGAGTGTGTGCGCCTCAGTGTGAGTGTCAGTGTGCGTTTCTCAGTATGAGTGTGTGTGCCTCATTGTGTGTGTCAGTGTGCGTGTCACAGTATGAGTGTATGTGCCTCATTGTGAGTCAGTGTGCGTGTCTCAGTATGAGTGTGTGCGCCTCAGTGTGAGTGTCAGTGTGCGTGTCTCAGTATGAGTGTGTGCGCCTCAGTGTGAGTGTCAGTGTGCGTGTCTCAGTATGAGTGTGTGCGCCTCAGTGTGAGTGTCAGTGTGCGTGTCTCAGTATGAGTGTGTGCGCCTCAGTGTGAGTGTCAGTGTCTCAGTATGAGTGTGTGCGCCTCAGTGTGAGTGTCAGTGTGCGTGTCTCAGTGTGAGTGTCAGTGTGCGTGTCTCAGTATGAGTGTGTGCGCCTCAGTGTGAGTGTCAGTGTGCTTGTCTCAGTATGAGTGTCAGTGTGTGTGTCTCAGTATGAGTGTGTGCGCCTCAGTGTGAGTGTCAGTGTGCATGTCTCAGTATGAGTGTGTGTCTCAGTATGAGTGTGTGCGCCTCAGTGTGAGTGTCAGTGTGCGTGTCTCAGTATGAGTGTGTGCGCCTCAGTGTGAGTGTCAGTGTGCGTGTCTCAGTATGAGTGTCAGTGTGCTTGTCTCAGTATGAGTGTGTGCGCCTCAGTGTGAGTGTCAGTGTGCGTGTCTCAGTGTGAGTGTGTGTCTCAGTATGAGTGTGTGCGCCTCAGTGTGAGTGTCAGTGTGCGTGTCTCAGTATGAGTGTGTGCGCCTCAGTGTGAGTTTCAGTGTGCGTTTCTCAGTATGAGTGTCAGTGTGCGTGTCGCAGTGTGAGTGTGTGCGTCTCAGTGTGAGTGTCAGTGTGCGTGTCTCAGTATGATTGTGTGTCTCAGTATGAGTGTGTGCGCCTCAGTGTGAGTGTCAGTGTGCGTGTCTCAGTATGAGTGTGTGTCTCAGTATGAGTGTGTGTGCCTCAGTGTGAGTGTCAGTGTGCGTTTCTCAGTATGAGTGTGTGTGCCTCAGTGTGAGTGTCAGTGTGCGTGTCTCAGTATGAGTGTGTGCGCCTCAGTGTTAGTGTGCGTGTCTCAGTATGAGTGTCAGTGTGCGTGTCTCAGTAGGAGTGTGTGCGCACCAGTGTGAGTGTCAGTGTGCGTGTCTCAGTATGAGTGTGTGTCTCAGTATGAGTGTGTGCGCCTCAGTGTGAGTGTCAGTGTGCGTGTCTCAGTATGAGTGTGTGTGCCTCAGTGTGAGTGTCAGTGTGCGTGTCTCAGTATGAGTGTGTGCGCCTCAGTGTGAGTGTCAGTGTGCGTGTCTCAGTATGAGTGTGTGTGCCTCATTGTGTGTGTCAGTGTGCGTGTCTCAGTATGAGTGTGTGTGCCTCATTGTGAGTGTCAGTGTGCGTGTCTCAGTATGAGTGTGTGCGCCTCAGTGTGAGTGTCAGTGTGCGTGTCTCAGTATGAGTGTGTGTGCCTCAGTGTGAGTGTCAGTGTGCGTGTCTCAGTATGAGTGTGTGCGCCTCAGTGTGAGTGTCAGTGTGCGTGTCTCAGTATGAGTGTGTGTGCCTCATTGTGTGTGTCAGTGTGCGTGTCTCAGTATGAGTGTGTGTGCCTCATTGTGAGTGTCAGTGTGCGTGTCTCAGTATGAGTGTGTGCGCCTCAGTGTGAGTGTCAGTGTGGGTGTCTCAGTGTGAGTGTCAGTGTGCGTGTCTCAGTATGAGTGTGTGTGCCTCATTGTGTGTGTCAGTGTGCGTGTCTCAGTATGAGTGTGTGTGCCTCATTGTGAGTGTCAGTGTGCGTGTCTCAGTATGAGTGTGTGCGCCTCAGTGTGAGTGTCAGTGTGCGTGTCTCAGTATGAGTGTGTGTGCCTCAGTGTGAGTGTCAGTGTGCGTGTCTCAGTATGAGTGTGTGCGCCTCAGTGTGAGTGTCAGTGTGCGTGTCTCAGTATGAGTGTCAGTGTGTGTGTCTCAGTATGAGTGTGTGCGCCTCAGTGTGAGTGTCAGTGTGCGTGTCTCAGTGTGAGTGTGTGTCTCAGTATGAGTGTGTGCGCCTCAGTGTGAGTGTCAGTGTGCATGTCTCAGTATGAGTGTGTGCGCCTCAGTGTGAGTGTCAGTGTGCATGTCTCAGTATGAGTGTGTGCGCCTCAGTGTGAGTGTCAGTGTGCGTGTCTCAGTATGAGTGTGTGCGCCTCAGTGTGAGTGTCAGTGTGCGTGTCTCAGTATGAGTGTCAGTGTGCGTGTCTCAGTATGAGTGTGTGCGCCTCAGTGTGAGTGTCAGTGTGCGTGTCTCAGTATGAGTGTCAGTGTGCGTGTCTCAGTATGAGTGTGTGCGCCTCAGTGTGAGTGTCAGTGTGCATGTCTCAGTGTGAGTGTGTATCTCAGTATGAGTGTGTGCGCCTCAGTGTGAGTGTCAGTGTGCGTGTCTCAGTATGAGTGTGTGTGCCTCAGTGTGAGTGTCAGTGTGCGTGTCTCAGTATGAGTGTGTGTGCCTCATTGTGTGTGTCAGTGTGCGTGTCTCAGTATGAGTGTGTGTGTGCCTCATTGTGAGTGTCAGTGTGCGTGTCTCAGTATGAGTGTGTGTCTCAGTATGAGTGTGTGCGCCTCAGTGTGAGTGTCAGTGTGCGTGTCTCAGTATGAGTGTGTGTGCCTCAGTGTGAGTGTCAGTGTGTGTGTCTCAGTATGAGTGTGTGCGCCTCAGTGTGAGTGTCAGTGTGCGTGTCTCAGTATGAGTGTCAGTGTGCGTGTCTCAGTATGAGTGTGTGCGCCTCAGTGTGAGTGTCAGTGTGCGTGTCTCAGTGTGAGTGTGTGTCTCAGTATGAGTGTGTGCGCCTCAGTGTGAGTGTCAGTGTGCGTGTCTCAGTATGAGTGTGTGCGCCTCAGTGTGAGTGTCAGTGTGCGTGTCTCAGTATGAGTGTCAGTGTGCGTGTCTCAGTATGAGTGTGTGCGCCTCAGTGTGAGTGTCAGTGTGCATGTCTCAGTGTGAGTGTGTATCTCAGTATGAGTGTGTGCGCCTCAGTGTGAGTGTCAGTGTGCGTGTCTCAGTATGAGTATGTGCGCCTCAGTGTGAGTGTCAGTGTGCGTGTCTCAGTATGAGTGTGTGTGCCTCATTGTGTGTGTCAGTGTGCGTGTCTCAGTATGAGTGTGTGTGTGCCTCATTGTGAGTGTCAGTGTGCGTGTCTCAGTATGAGTGTGTGCGCCTCAGTGTGAGTGTCAGTGTGCGTGTCTCAGTATGAGTGTGTGTGCCTCAGTGTGAGTGTCAGTGTGTGTGTCTCAGTATGAGTGTGTGCGCCTCAGTGTGAGTGTCAGTGTGCGTGTCTCAGTGTGAGTGTCAGTGTGCGTGTCTCAGTATGAGTGTGTGCGCCTCAGTGTGAGTGTCAGTGTGCGTGTCTCAGTATGAGTGTGTGCGCCTCAGTGTGAGTGTCAGTGTGCGTGTCTCAGTATGAGTGTCAGTGTGCGTGTCTCAGTATGAGTGTGTGCGCCTCAGTGTGAGTGTCAGTGTGCGTGTCTCAGTGTGAGTGTGTGTCTCAGTATGAGTGTGTGCGCCTCAGTGTGAGTGTCAGTGTGCGTGTCTCAGTATGAGTGTGTGCGCCTCAGTGTGAGTGTCAGTGTGCGTTTCTCTGTATGAGTGTCAGTGTGCGTGTCGCAGTGTGAGTGTGTGCGCCTCAGTGTGAGTGTCAGTGTGCGTGTCTCAGTATGAGTGTGTGTCTCAGTATGAGTGTGTGCGCCTCAGTGTGAGTGTCAGTGTGCGTGTCTCAGTATGAGTGTGTGTCTCAGTATGAGTGTGTGTGCCTCAGTGTGAGTGTCAGTGTGCGTTTCTCAGTATGAGTGTGTGTGCCTCAGTGTGAGTGTCAGTGTGCGTGTCTCAGTATGAGTGTGTGCGCCTCAGTGTCAGTGTGCGTGTCTCAGTATGAGTGTCAGTGTGCGTGTCTCAGTAGGAGTGTGTGCGCACCAGTGTGAGTGTCAGTGTGCGTGTCTCAGTATGAGTGTGTGTCTCAGTATGAGTGTGTGCGCCTCAGTGTGAGTGTCAGTGTGCGTGTCTCAGTATGAGTGTGTGTGCCTCAGTGTGAGTGTCAGTGTGCGTGTCTCAGTATGAGTGTGTGCGCCTCAGTGTGAGTGTCAGTGTGCGTGTCTCAGTATGAGTGTGTGTGCCTCATTGTGTGTGTCAGTGTGCGTGTCACAGTATGAGTGTGTGTGCCTCATTGTGAGTGTCAGTGTGCGTGTCTCAGTATGAGTGTGTGCGCCTCAGTGTGAGTGTCAGTGTGCGTGTCTCAGTATGAGTGTGTGCGCCTTAGTGTGAGTGTCAGTGTGCGTGTCTCAGTATGAGTGTGTGCGCCTCAGTGTGAGTGTCAGTGTGCGTGTCTCAGTATGAGTGTGTGCGCCTCAGTGTGAGTGTCAGTGTGCGTGTCTCAGTATGAGTGTGTGTGCCTCAGTGTGAGTGTCAGTGTGCGTGTCTCAGTGTGAGTGTGTATCTCAGTATGAGTGTGTGCGCCTCAGTGTGAGTGTCAGTGTGCATGTCTCAGTATGAGTGTGTGTCTCAGTATGAGTGTGTGCGCCTCAGTGTGAGTGTCAGTGTGCGTGTCTCAGTATGAGTGTGTGTGCCTCAGTGTGAGTGTCAGTGTGCGTGTCTCAGTGTGAGTGTGTATCTCAGTATGAGTGTGTGCGCCTCAGTGTGAGTGTCAGTGTGCGTGTCTCAGTATGAGTGTGTGCGCCTCAGTGTGAGTGTCAGTGTGCGTGTCTCAGTATGAGTGTCAGTGTGCGTGTCTCAGTATGAGTGTGTGCGCCTCAGTGTGAGTGTCAGTGTGCGTGTCTCAGTGTGAGTGTGTGTCTCAGTATGAGTGTGTGCGCCTCAGTGTGAGTGTCAGTGTGCGTGTCTCAGTATGAGTGTGTGCGCCTCAGTGTGAGTGTCAGTGTGCGTTTCTCAGTATGAGTGTCAGTGTGCGTGTCGCAGTGTGAGTGTGTGCGCCTCAGTGTGAGTGTCAGTGTGCGTGTCTCAGTATGAGTGTGTGTCTCAGTATGAGTGTGTGCGCCTCAGTGTGAGTGTCAGTGTGCGTGTCTCAGTATGAGTGTGTGTCTCAGTATGAGTGTGTGTGCCTCAGTGTGAGTGTCAGTGTGCGTTTCTCAGTATGAGTGTGTGTGCCTCAGTGTGAGTGTCAGTGTGCGTGTCTCAGTATGAGTGTGTGCGCCTCAGTGTGAGTGTCAGTGTACGTGTCTCAGTATGAGTGTGTGCGCCTCAGTGTGAGTGTCAGTGTACGTGTCTCAGTATGAGTGTGTGCCTCAGTGTGAGTGTCAGTGTGCGTGTCTCAGTATGAGTGTGTGTGCCTCAGTGTGAGTGTCATTGTGCGTGTCTCAGTATGAGTGTGTGCGCCTCAGTGTGAGTGTCAGTGTACGTGTCTCAGTATGAGTGTGTGCCTCAGTGTGAGTGTCAGTGTGCGTGTCTCAGTATGAGTGTGTGTGCCTCAGTGTGAGTGTCAGTGTGCGTGTCTCAGTATGAGTGTGTGCGCCTCAGTGTGAGTGTCAGTGTGCGTGTCTCAGTATGAGTGTGTGTGCCTCATTGTGTGTGTCAGTGTGCGTGTCTCAGTATGAGTGTGTGTGCCTCATTGTGAGTGTCAGTGTGCGTGTCTCAGTATGAGTGTGTGCGCCTCAGTGTGAGTGTCAGTGTGCGTGTCTCAGTATGAGTGTGTGTGCCTCAGTGTGAGTGTCAGTGTGCGTGTCTCAGTATGAGTGTGTGCGCCTCAGTGTGAGTGTCAGTGTGCGTGTCTCAGTATGAGTGTCAGTGTGTGTGTCTCAGTATGAGTGTGTGCGCCTCAGTGTGAGTGTCAGTGTGCGTGTCTCAGTGTGAGTGTGTGTCTCAGTATGAGTGTGTGCGCCTCAGTGTGAGTGTCAGTGTGCGTGTCTCAGTATGAGTGTGTGCGCCTCAGTGTGAGTGTCAGTGTGCGTGTCTCAGTATGAGTGTGTGCGCCTCAGTGTGAGTGTCAGTGTGCGTGTCTCAGTGTGAGTGTCAGTGTGCGTGTCTCAGTATGAGTGTGTGCGCCTCAGTGTGAGTGTCAGTGTGCTTGTCTCAGTATGAGTGTCAGTGTGTGTGTCTCAGTATGAGTGTGTGCGCCTCAGTGTGAGTGTCAGTGTGCATGTCTCAGTATGAGTGTGTGTCTCAGTATGAGTGTGTGCGCCTCAGTGTGAGTGTCAGTGTGCGTGTCTCAGTATGAGTGTGTGCGCCTCAGTGTGAGTGTCAGTGTGCGTGTCTCAGTATGAGTGTGTGCGCCTCAGTGTGAGTGTCAGTGTGCGTGTCTCAGTATGAGTGTCAGTGTGCGTGTCTCAGTATGAGTGTGTGCGCCTCAGTGTGAGTGTCAGTGTGCGTGTCTCAGTGTGAGTGTGTGTCTCAGTATGAGTGTGTGCGCCTCAGTGTGAGTGTCAGTGTGCGTGTCTCAGTATGAGTGTGTGCGCCTCAGTGTGAGTGTCAGTGTGCGTTTCTCAGTATGAGTGTCAGTGTGCGTGTCGCAGTGTGAGTGTGTGCGCCTCAGTGTGAGTGTCAGTGTGCGTGTCTCAGTATGAGTGTGTGTCTCAGTATGAGTGTGTGCGCCTCAGTGTGAGTGTCAGTGTGCGTGTCTCAGTATGAGTGTGTGTCTCAGTATGAGTGTGTGTGCCTCAGTGTGAGTGTCAGTGTGCGTTTCTCAGTATGAGTGTGTGTGCCTCAGTGTGAGTGTCAGTGTGCGTGTCTCAGTATGAGTGTGTGCGCCTCAGTGTTAGTGTGCGTGTCTCAGTATGAGTGTCAGTGTGCGTGTCTCAGTAGGAGTGTGTGCGCCTCAGTGTGAGTGTCAGTGTGCGTGTCTCAGTATGAGTGTGTGTCTCAGTATGAGTGTGTGCGCCTCAGTGTGAGTGTCAGTGTGCATGTCTCAGTATGAGTGTGTGTGCCTCAGTGTGAGTGTCAGTGTGCGTGTCTCAGTATGAGTGTGTGCGCCTCAGTGTGAGTGTCAGTGTGCGTGTCTCAGTATGAGTGTGTGTGCCTCATTGTGTGTGTCAGTGTGCGTGTCTCAGTATGAGTGTGTGTGCCTCATTGTGAGTGTCAGTGTGCGTGTCTCAGTATGAGTGTGTGCGCCTCAGTGTGAGTGTCAGTGTGCGTGTCTCAGTATGAGTGTGTGTGCCTCAGTGTGAGTGTCAGTGTGCGTGTCTCAGTATGAGTGTGTGCGCCTCAGTGTGAGTGTCAGTGTGTGTGTCTCAGTATGAGTGTGTGTGCCTCATTGTGTGTGTCAGTGTGCGTGTCTCAGTATGAGTGTGTGTGTGCCTCATTGTGAGTGTCAGTGTGCGTGTCTCAGTATGAGTGTGTGCGCCTCAGTGTGAGTGTCAGTGTGCGTGTCTCAGTATGAGTGTCAGTGTGCGTGTCTCAGTATGAGTGTGTGCGCCTCAGTGTGAGTGTCAGTGTGCATGTCTCAGTGTGAGTGTGTATCTCAGTATGAGTGTGTGCACCTCAGTGTGAGTGTCAGTGTGCGTGTCTCAGTATGAGTATGTGCGCCTCAGTGTGAGTGTCAGTGTGCGTGTCTCAGTATGAGTGTGTGTGCCTCATTGTGTGTGTCAGTGTGCGTGTCTCAGTATGAGTGTGTGTGTGCCTCATTGTGAGTGTCAGTGTGCGTGTCTCAGTATGAGTGTGTGCGCCTCAGTGTGAGTGTCAGTGTGCGTGTCTCAGTATGAGTGTGTGTGCCTCAGTGTGAGTGTCAGTGTGTGTGTCTCAGTATGAGTGTGTGCGCCTCAGTGTGAGTGTCAGTGTGCGTGTCTCAGTATGAGTGTCAGTGTGCGTGTCTCAGTATGAGTGTGTGCGCCTCAGTGTGAGTGTCAGTGTGCGTGTCTCAGTGTGAGTGTGTGTCTCAGTATGAGTGTGTGCGCCTCAGTGTGAGTGTCAGTGTGCGTGTCTCAGTATGAGTGTGTGCGCCTCAGTGTGAGTGTCAGTGTGCGTTTCTCAGTATGAGTGTCAGTGTGCGTGTCGCAGTGTGAGTGTGTGCGCCTCAGTGTGAGTGTCAGTGTGCGTGTCTCAGTATGAGTGTGTGTCTCAGTATGAGTGTGTGCGCCTCAGTGTGAGTGTCAGTGTGCGTGTCTCAGTATGAGTGTGTGTCTCAGTATGAGTGTGTGTGCCTCAGTGTGAGTGTCAGTGTGCGTTTCTCAGTATGAGTGTGTGTGCCTCAGTGTGAGTGTCAGTGTGCGTGTCTCAGTATGAGTGTGTGCGCCTCAGTGTCAGTGTGCGTGTCTCAGTATGAGTGTCAGTGTGCGTGTCTCAGTAGGAGTGTGTGCGCACCAGTGTGAGTGTCAGTGTGCGTGTCTCAGTATGAGTGTGTGTCTCAGTATGAGTGTGTGCGCCTCAGTGTGAGTGTCAGTGTGCGTGTCTCAGTATGAGTGTGTGTGCCTCAGTGTGAGTGTCAGTGTGCGTGTCTCAGTATGAGTGTGTGCGCCTCAGTGTGAGTGTCAGTGTGCGTGTCTCAGTATGAGTGTGTGTGCCTCATTGTGTGTGTCAGTGTGCGTGTCACAGTATGAGTGTGTGTGCCTCATTGTGAGTGTCAGTGTGCGTGTCTCAGTATGAGTGTGTGCGCCTCAGTGTGAGTGTCAGTGTGCGTGTCTCAGTATGAGTGTGTGCGCCTTAGTGTGAGTGTCAGTGTGCGTGTCTCAGTATGAGTGTGTGCGCCTCAGTGTGAGTGTCAGTGTGCGTGTCTCAGTATGAGTGTGTGCGCCTCAGTGTGAGTGTCAGTGTGCGTGTCTCAGTATGAGTGTGTGTGCCTCAGTGTGAGTGTCAGTGTGCGTGTCTCAGTGTGAGTGTGTATCTCAGTATGAGTGTGTGCGCCTCAGTGTGAGTGTCAGTGTGCATGTCTCAGTATGAGTGTGTGTCTCAGTATGAGTGTGTGCGCCTCAGTGTGAGTGTCAGTGTGCGTGTCTCAGTATGAGTGTGTGTGCCTCAGTGTGAGTGTCAGTGTGCGTGTCTCAGTGTGAGTGTGTATCTCAGTATGAGTGTGTGCGCCTCAGTGTGAGTGTCAGTGTGCGTGTCTCAGTATGAGTGTGTGCGCCTCAGTGTGAGTGTCAGTGTGCGTGTCTCAGTATGAGTGTCAGTGTGCGTGTCTCAGTATGAGTGTGTGCGCCTCAGTGTGAGTGTCAGTGTGCGTGTCTCAGTGTGAGTGTGTGTCTCAGTATGAGTGTGTGCGCCTCAGTGTGAGTGTCAGTGTGCGTGTCTCAGTATGAGTGTGTGCGCCTCAGTGTGAGTGTCAGTGTGCGTTTCTCAGTATGAGTGTCAGTGTGCGTGTCGCAGTGTGAGTGTGTGCGCCTCAGTGTGAGTGTCAGTGTGCGTGTCTCAGTATGAGTGTGTGTCTCAGTATGAGTGTGTGCGCCTCAGTGTGAGTGTCAGTGTGCGTGTCTCAGTATGAGTGTGTGTCTCAGTATGAGTGTGTGTGCCTCAGTGTGAGTGTCAGTGTGCGTTTCTCAGTATGAGTGTGTGTGCCTCAGTGTGTGTCAGTGTGCGTGTCTCAGTATGAGTGTGTGCGCCTCAGTGTGAGTGTCAGTGTACGTGTCTCAGTATGAGTGTGTGCGCCTCAGTGTGAGTGTCAGTGTACGTGTCTCAGTATGAGTGTGTGCCTCAGTGTGAGTGTCAGTGTGCGTGTCTCAGTATGAGTGTGTGTGCCTCAGTGTGAGTGTCATTGTGCGTGTCTCAGTATGAGTGTGTGCGCCTCAGTGTGAGTGTCAGTGTACGTGTCTCAGTATGAGTGTGTGCCTCAGTGTGAGTGTCAGTGTGCGTGTCTCAGTATGAGTGTGTGTGCCTCAGTGTGAGTGTCAGTGTGCGTGTCTCAGTATGAGTGTGTGCGCCTCAGTGTGAGTGTCAGTGTGCGTGTCTCAGTATGAGTGTGTGTGCCTCATTGTGTGTGTCAGTGTGCGTGTCTCAGTATGAGTGTGTGTGCCTCATTGTGAGTGTCAGTGTGCGTGTCTCAGTATGAGTGTGTGCGCCTCAGTGTGAGTGTCAGTGTGCGTGTCTCAGTGTGAGTGTGTGTCTCAGTATGAGTGTGTGCGCCTCAGTGTGAGTGTCAGTGTGCGTGTCTCAGTATGAGTGTGTGCGCCTCAGTGTGAGTGTCAGTGTGCGTTTCTCAGTATGAGTGTCAGTGTGCGTGTTGCAGTGTGAGTGTGTGCGCCTCAGTGTGAGTGTCAGTGTGCGTGTCTCAGTATGAGTGTGTGTCTCAGTATGAGTGTGTGCGCCTCAGTGTGAGTGTCAGTGTGCGTGTCTCAGTATGAGTGTGTGTCTCAGTATGAGTGTGTGTGCCTCAGTGTGAGTGTCAGTGTGCGTTTCTCAGTATGAGTGTGTGTGCCTCAGTGTGAGTGTCAGTGTGCGTGTCTCAGTATGAGTGTGTGCGCCTCAGTGTGAGTGTCAGTGTACGTGTCTCAGTATGAGTGTGTGCGCCTCAGTGTGAGTGTCAGTGTACGTGTCTCAGTATGAGTGTGTGCCTCAGTGTGAGTGTCAGTGTGCGTGTCTCAGTATGAGTGTGTGTGCCTCAGTGTGAGTGTCATTGTGCGTGTCTCAGTATGAGTGTGTGCGCCTCAGTGTGAGTGTCAGTGTACGTGTCTCAGTATGAGTGTGTGCCTCAGTGTGAGTGTCAGTGTGCGTGTCTCAGTATGAGTGTGTGTGCCTCAGTGTGAGTGTCAGTGTGCGTGTCTCAGTATGAGTGTGTGCGCCTCAGTGTGAGTGTCAGTGTGCGTGTCTCAGTATGAGTGTGTGTGCCTCATTGTGTGTGTCAGTGTGCGTGTCTCAGTATGAGTGTGTGTGCCTCATTGTGAGTGTCAGTGTGCGTGTCTCAGTATGAGTGTGTGCGCCTCAGTGTGAGTGTCAGTGTGCGTGTCTCAGTATGAGTGTGTGTGCCTCAGTGTGAGTGTCATTGTGCGTGTCTCAGTATGAGTGTGTGCGCCTCAGTGTGAGTGTCAGTGTACGTGTCTCAGTATGAGTGTGTGCCTCAGTGTGAGTGTCAGTGTGCGTGTCTCAGTATGAGTGTGTGTGCCTCAGTGTGAGTGTCAGTGTGCGTGTCTCAGTATGAGTGTGTGCGCCTCAGTGTGAGTGTCAGTGTGCGTGTCTCAGTATGAGTGTGTGTGCCTCATTGTGTGTGTCAGTGTGCGTGTCTCAGTATGAGTGTGTGTGCCTCATTGTGAGTGTCAGTGTGCGTGTCTCAGTATGAGTGTGTGCGCCTCAGTGTGAGTGTCAGTGTGCGTGTCTCAGTGTGAGTGTGTGTCTCAGTATGAGTGTGTGCGCCTCAGTGTGAGTGTCAGTGTGCGTGTCTCAGTATGAGTGTGTGCGCCTCAGTGTGAGTGTCAGTGTGCGTTTCTCAGTATGAGTGTCAGTGTGCGTGTTGCAGTGTGAGTGTGTGCGCCTCAGTGTGAGTGTCAGTGTGCGTGTCTCAGTATGAGTGTGTGTCTCAGTATGAGTGTGTGCGCCTCAGTGTGAGTGTCAGTGTGCGTGTCTCAGTATGAGTGTGTGTCTCAGTATGAGTGTGTGTGCCTCAGTGTGAGTGTCAGTGTGCGTTTCTCAGTATGAGTGTGTGTGCCTCAGTGTGAGTGTCAGTGTGCGTGTCTCAGTATGAGTGTGTGCGCCTCAGTGTGAGTGTCAGTGTACGTGTCTCAGTATGAGTGTGTGCGCCTCAGTGTGAGTGTCAGTGTACGTGTCTCAGTATGAGTGTGTGCCTCAGTGTGAGTGTCAGTGTGCGTGTCTCAGTATGAGTGTGTGTGCCTCAGTGTGAGTGTCATTGTGCGTGTCTCAGTATGAGTGTGTGCGCCTCAGTGTGAGTGTCAGTGTACGTGTCTCAGTATGAGTGTGTGCCTCAGTGTGTGTCAGTGTGCGTGTCTCAGTATGAGTGTGTGTGCCTCAGTGTGAGTGTCAGTGTGCGTGTCTCAGTATGAGTGTGTGCGCCTCAGTGTGAGTGTCAGTGTGCGTGTCTCAGTATGAGTGTGTGTGCCTCATTGTGTGTGTCAGTGTGCGTGTCTCAGTATGAGTGTGTGTGCCTCATTGTGAGTGTCAGTGTGCGTGTCTCAGTATGAGTGTGTGCGCCTCAGTGTGAGTGTCAGTGTGCGTGTCTCAGTATGAGTGTGTGTGCCTCAGTGTGAGTGTCAGTGTGCGTGTCTCAGTATGAGTGTGTGCGCCTCAGTGTGAGTGTCAGTGTGCGTGTCTCAGTATGAGTGTCAGTGTGTGTGTCTCAGTATGAGTGTGTGCGCCTCAGTGTGAGTGTCAGTGTGCGTGTCTCAGTGTGAGTGTGTGTCTCAGTATGAGTGTGTGCGCCTCAGTGTGAGTGTCAGTGTGCGTGTCTCAGTATGAGTGTGTGCGCCTCAGTGTGAGTGTCAGTGTGCGTGTCTCAGTATGAGTGTGTGCGCCTCAGTGTGAGTGTCAGTGTGCGTGTCTCAGTGTGAGTGTCAGTGTGCGTGTCTCAGTATGAGTGTGTGCGCCTCAGTGTGAGTGTCAGTGTGCTTGTCTCAGTATGAGTGTCAGTGTGTGTGTCTCAGTATGAGTGTGTGCGCCTCAGTGTGAGTGTCAGTGTGCATGTCTCAGTATGAGTGTGTGTCTCAGTATGAGTGTGTGCGCCTCAGTGTGAGTGTCAGTGTGCGTGTCTCAGTATGAGTGTGTGCGCCTCAGTGTGAGTGTCAGTGTGCGTGTCTCAGTATGAGTGTGTGCGCCTCAGTGTGAGTGTCAGTGTGCGTGTCTCAGTATGAGTGTCAGTGTGCGTGTCTCAGTATGAGTGTGTGCGCCTCAGTGTGAGTGTCAGTGTGCGTGTCTCAGTGTGAGTGTGTGTCTCAGTATGAGTGTGTGCGCCTCAGTGTGAGTGTCAGTGTGCGTGTCTCAGTATGAGTGTGTGCGCCTCAGTGTGAGTGTCAGTGTGCGTTTCTCAGTATGAGTGTCAGTGTGCGTGTCGCAGTGTGAGTGTGTGCGCCTCAGTGTGAGTGTCAGTGTGCGTGTCTCAGTATGAGTGTGTGTCTCAGTATGAGTGTGTGCGCCTCAGTGTGAGTGTCAGTGTGCGTGTCTCAGTATGAGTGTGTGTCTCAGTATGAGTGTGTGTGCCTCAGTGTGAGTGTCAGTGTGCGTTTCTCAGTATGAGTGTGTGTGCCTCAGTGTGAGTGTCAGTGTGCGTGTCTCAGTATGAGTGTGTGCGCCTCAGTGTTAGTGTGCGTGTCTCAGTATGAGTGTCAGTGTGCGTGTCTCAGTAGGAGTGTGTGCGCACCAGTGTGAGTGTCAGTGTGCGTGTCTCAGTATGAGTGTGTGTCTCAGTATGAGTGTGTGCGCCTCAGTGTGAGTGTCAGTGTGCGTGTCTCAGTATGAGTGTGTGTGCCTCAGTGTGAGTGTCAGTGTGCGTGTCTCAGTATGAGTGTGTGCGCCTCAGTGTGAGTGTCAGTGTGCGTGTCTCAGTATGAGTGTGTGTGCCTCATTGTGTGTGTCAGTGTGCGTGTCTCAGTATGAGTGTGTGTGCCTCATTGTGAGTGTCAGTGTGCGTGTCTCAGTATGAGTGTGTGCGCCTCAGTGTGAGTGTCAGTGTGCGTGTCTCAGTATGAGTGTGTGTGCCTCAGTGTGAGTGTCAGTGTGCGTGTCTCAGTATGAGTGTGTGCGCCTCAGTGTGAGTGTCTGTGTGTGTCTCAGTATGAGTGTGTGTGCCTCATTGTGTGTGTCAGTGTGCGTGTCTCAGTATGAGTGTGTGTGCCTCATTGTGAGTGTCAGTGTGCGTGTCTCAGTATGAGTGTGTGCGCCTCAGTGTGAGTGTCAGTGTGCGTGTCTCAGTATGAGTATGTGCGCCTCAGTGTGAGTGTCAGTGTGCGTGTCTCAGTATGAGTGTGTGCGCCTCAGTGTGAGTGTCAGTGTGCGTGTCTCAGTATGAGTGTGTGTGCCTCATTGTGAGTGTCAGTGTGCGTGTCTCAGTATGAGTGTGTGCGCCTCAGTGTGAGTGTCAGTGTGCGTGTCTCAGTATGAGTGTGTGTGCCTCAGTGTGAGTGTCAGTGTGCGTGTCTCAGTATGAGTGTGTGCGCCTCAGTGTGAGTGTCAGTGTGCTTGTCTCAGTATGAGTGTCAGTGTGTGTGTCTCAGTATGAGTGTGTGCGCCTCAGTGTGAGTGTCAGTGTGTGTGTCTCAGTATGAGTGTGTGTCTCAGTATGAGTGTGTGCGCCTCAGTGTGAGTGTCAGTGTGCGTGTCTCAGTATGAGTGTGTGCGCCTCAGTGTGAGTGTCAGTGTGCATGTCTCAGTATGAGTGTGTGCGCCTCAGTGTGAGTGTCAGTGTGCGTGTCTCAGTATGAGTGTCAGTGTGCGTGCCTCAGTGTGAGTGTCAGTGTGCGTGTCTCAGTATGAGTGTGTGCGCCTCAGTGTGAGTGTCAGTGTGGGTGTCTCAGTGTGAGTGTCAGTGTGCGTGTCTCAGTATGAGTGTGTGTGCCTCATTGTGTGTGTCAGTGTGCGTGTCTCAGTATGAGTGTGTGTGCCTCATTGTGAGTGTCAGTGTGCGTGTCTCAGTATGAGTGTGTGCGCCTCAGTGTGAGTGTCAGTGTGCGTGTCTCAGTATGAGTGTCAGTGTGTGTGTCTCAGTATGAGTGTGTGCGCCTCAGTGTGAGTGTCAGTGTGCGTGTCTCAGTGTGAGTGTGTGTCTCAGTATGAGTGTGTGCGCCTCAGTGTGAGTGTCAGTGTGCGTGTCTCAGTATGAGTGTGTGTGCCTCAGTGTGAGTGTCAGTGTGCGTGTCTCAGTATGAGTGTGTGCGCCTCAGTGTGAGTGTCAGTGTGCGTGTCTCAGTATGAGTGTCAGTGTGTGTGTCTCAGTATGAGTGTGTGCGCCTCAGTGTGAGTGTCAGTGTGCGTGTCTCAGTGTGAGTGTGTGTCTCAGTATGAGTGTGTGCGCCTCAGTGTGAGTGTCAGTGTGCGTGTCTCAGTATGAGTGTGTGCGCCTCAGTGTGAGTGTCAGTGTGCGTGTCTCAGTATGAGTGTGTGTGTGCCTCATTGTGAGTGTCAGTGTGCGTGTCTCAGTATGAGTGTGTGCGCCTCAGTGTGAGTGTCAGTGTGCGTGTCTCAGTATGAGTGTGTGTGCCTCAGTGTGAGTGTCAGTGTGTGTGTCTCAGTATGAGTGTGTGCGCCTCAGTGTGAGTGTCAGTGTGCGTGTCTCAGTATGAGTGTCAGTGTGCGTGTCTCAGTATGAGTGTGTGCGCCTCAGTGTGAGTGTCAGTGTGCGTGTCTCAGTGTGAGTGTGTGTCTCAGTATGAGTGTGTGCGCCTCAGTGTGAGTGTCAGTGTGCGTGTCTCAGTATGAGTGTGTGCGCCTCAGTGTGAGTGTCAGTGTGCGTTTCTCAGTATGAGTGTCAGTGTGCGTGTCGCAGTGTGAGTGTGTGCGCCTCAGTGTGAGTGTCAGTGTGCGTGTCTCAGTATGAGTGTGTGTCTCAGTATGAGTGTGTGCGCCTCAGTGTGAGTGTCAGTGTGCGTGTCTCAGTATGAGTGTGTGTCTCAGTATGAGTGTGTGTGCCTCAGTGTGAGTGTCAGTGTGCGTTTCTCAGTATGAGTGTGTGTGCCTCAGTGTGAGTGTCAGTGTGCGTGTCTCAGTATGAGTGTGTGTCTCAGTATGAGTGTGTGTGCCTCAGTGTGAGTGTCAGTGTGCGTTTCTCAGTATGAGTGTGTGTGCCTCAGTGTGAGTGTCAGTGTGCGTGTCTCAGTGTGAGTGTCAGTGTGCGTGTCTCAGTAGGAGTGTGTGCGCACCAGTGTGAGTGTCAGTGTGCGTGTCTCAGTATGAGTGTGTGTCTCAGTATGAGTGTGTGCGCCTCAGTGTGAGTGTCAGTGTGCGTGTCTCAGTATGAGTGTCAGTGTGCGTGTCTCAGTAGGAGTGTGTGCGCACCAGTGTGAGTGTCAGTGTGCGTGTCTCAGTATGAGTGTGTGTCTCAGTATGAGTGTGTGCGCCTCAGTGTGAGTGTCAGTGTGCGTGTCTCAGTATGAGTGTGTGTGCCTCAGTGTGAGTGTCAGTGTGCGTGTCTCAGTATGAGTGTGTGCGCCTCAGTGTGAGTGTCAGTGTGCGTGTCTCAGTATGAGTGTGTGTGCCTCATTGTGTGTGTCAGTGTGCGTGTCACAGTATGAGCGTCAGTGTGCGTGTCTCAGTAGGAGTGTGTGCGCACCAGTGTGAGTGTCAGTGTGCGTGTCTCAGTATGAGTGTGTGTCTCAGTATGAGTGTGTGCGCCTCAGTGTGAGTGTCAGTGTGCGTGTCTCAGTATGAGTGTGTGTGCCTCAGTGTGAGTGTCAGTGTGCGTGTCTCAGTATGAGTGTGTGCGCCTCAGTGTGAGTGTCAGTGTGCGTGTCTCAGTATGAGTGTGTGTGCCTCATTGTGTGTGTCAGTGTGCGTGTCTCAGTATGAGTGTGTGCGCCTCAGTGTGAGTGTCAGTGTGCGTGTCTCAGTATGAGCGTGTGCGCCTCAGTGTGAGTGTCAGTGTGCGTGTCTCAGTATGAGTGTGTGCGCCTCAGTGTGAGTGTCAGTGTGCGTGTCTCAGTATGAGTGTGTGTGCCTCATTGTGTGTGTCAGTGTGCGTGTCTCAGTATGAGTGTGTGCGCCTCAGTGTGAGTGTCAGTGTGCGTGTCTCAGTATGAGCGTGTGCGCCTCAGTGTGAGTGTCAGTGTGCGTGTCTCAGTATGAGTGTGTGCGCCTCAGTGTGAGTGTCAGTGTGCGTGTCTCAGTATGAGTGTGTGCGCCTCAGTGTGAGTGTCAGTGTGCGTGTCTCAGTATGAGCGTGTGCGCCTCAGTGTGAGTGTCAGTGTGCGTGTCTCAGTATGAGTGTGTGCGCCTCAGTGTGAGTGTCAGTGTGCGTGTCTCAGTATGAGTGTGTGCGCCTCAGTGTGAGTGTCAGTGTGCGTGTCTCAGTATGAGTGTCAGTGTGCGTGTCTCAGTATGAGTATGTGCGCCTCAGTGTGAGTGTCAGTGTGCGTGTCTCAGTATGAGTGTGTGCGCCTCAGTGTGAGTGTCAGTGTGCATGTCTCAGTATGAGTGTGTGCGCCTCAGTGTGAGTGTCAGTGTGCGTGTCTCAGTATGAGTGTGTGCGCCTCAGTGTGAGTGTCAGTGTGCGTGTCTCAGTATGAGTGTCAGTGTGTGTGTCTCAGTATGAGTGTGTGCGCCTCAGTGTGAGTGTCAGTGTGCGTGTCTCAGTGTGAGTGTGTGTCTCAGTATGAGTGTGTGCGCCTCAGTGTGAGTGTCAGTGTGCGTGTCTCAGTATGAGTGTGTGCGCCTCAGTGTGAGTGTCAGTGTGCGTGTCTCAGTATGAGTGTGTGCGCCTCAGTGTGAGTGTCAGTGTGCGTGTCTCAGTGTGAGTGTCAGTGTGCGTGTCTCAGTATGAGTGTGTGCGCCTCAGTGTGAGTGTCAGTGTGCTTGTCTCAGTATGAGTGTCAGTGTGTGTGTCTCAGTATGAGTGTGTGCGCCTCAGTGTGAGTGTCAGTGTGCATGTCTCAGTATGAGTGTGTGTCTCAGTATGAGTGTGTGCGCCTCAGTGTGAGTGTCAGTGTGCGTGTCTCAGTATGAGTGTGTGCGCCTCAGTGTGAGTGTCAGTGTGCGTGTCTCAGTATGAGTGTGTGCGCCTCAGTGTGAGTGTCAGTGTGCGTGTCTCAGTATGAGTGTCAGTGTGCGTGTCTCAGTATGAGTATGTGCGCCTCAGTGTGAGTGTCAGTGTGCGTGTCTCAGTATGAGTGTGTGCGCCTCAGTGTGAGTGTCAGTGTGCATGTCTCAGTATGAGTGTGTGCGCCTCAGTGTGAGTGTCAGTGTGCGTGTCTCAGTATGAGTGTGTGCGCCTCAGTGTGAGTGTCAGTGTGCGTGTCTCAGTATGAGTGTCAGTGTGTGTGTCTCAGTATGAGTGTGTGCGCCTCAGTGTGAGTGTCAGTGTGCGTGTCTCAGTGTGAGTGTGTGTCTCAGTATGAGTGTGTGCGCCTCAGTGTGAGTGTCAGTGTGCGTGTCTCAGTATGAGTGTGTGCGCCTCAGTGTGAGTGTCAGTGTGCGTGTCTCAGTATGAGTGTGTGCGCCTCAGTGTGAGTGTCAGTGTGCGTGTCTCAGTGTGAGTGTCAGTGTGCGTGTCTCAGTATGAGTGTGTGCGCCTCAGTGTGAGTGTCAGTGTGCTTGTCTCAGTATGAGTGTCAGTGTGTGTGTCTCAGTATGAGTGTGTGCGCCTCAGTGTGAGTGTCAGTGTGCATGTCTCAGTATGAGTGTGTGTCTCAGTATGAGTGTGTGCGCCTCAGTGTGAGTGTCAGTGTGCGTGTCTCAGTATGAGTGTGTGCGCCTCAGTGTGAGTGTCAGTGTGCGTGTCTCAGTATGAGTGTGTGCGCCTCAGTGTGAGTGTCAGTGTGCGTGTCTCAGTATGAGTGTCAGTGTGCGTGTCTCAGTATGAGTGTGTGCGCCTCAGTGTGAGTGTCAGTGTGCGTGTCTCAGTGTGAGTGTGTGTCTCAGTATGAGTGTGTGCGCCTCAGTGTGAGTGTCAGTGTGCGTGTCTCAGTATGAGTGTGTGCGCCTCAGTGTGAGTGTCAGTGTGCGTTTCTCAGTATGAGTGTCAGTGTGCGTGTCGCAGTGTGAGTGTGTGCGCCTCAGTGTGAGTGTCAGTGTGCGTGTCTCAGTATGAGTGTGTGTCTCAGTATGAGTGTGTGCGCCTCAGTGTGAGTGTCAGTGTGCGTGTCTCAGTATGAGTGTGTGTCTCAGTATGAGTGTGTGTGCCTCAGTGTGAGTGTCAGTGTGCGTTTCTCAGTATGAGTGTGTGTGCCTCAGTGTGAGTGTCAGTGTGCGTGTCTCAGTATGAGTGTGTGCGCCTCAGTGTTAGTGTGCGTGTCTCAGTATGAGTGTCAGTGTGCGTGTCTCAGTAGGAGTGTGTGCGCACCAGTGTGAGTGTCAGTGTGCGTGTCTCAGTATGAGTGTGTGTCTCAGTATGAGTGTGTGCGCCTCAGTGTGAGTGTCAGTGTGCGTGTCTCAGTATGAGTGTGTGTGCCTCAGTGTGAGTGTCAGTGTGCGTGTCTCAGTATGAGTGTGTGCGCCTCAGTGTGAGTGTCAGTGTGCGTGTCTCAGTATGAGTGTGTGTGCCTCATTGTGTGTGTCAGTGTGCGTGTCTCAGTATGAGTGTGTGTGCCTCATTGTGAGTGTCAGTGTGCGTGTCTCAGTATGAGTGTGTGCGCCTCAGTGTGAGTGTCAGTGTGCGTGTCTCAGTATGAGTGTGTGTGCCTCAGTGTGAGTGTCAGTGTGCGTGTCTCAGTATGAGTGTGTGCGCCTCAGTGTGAGTGTCTGTGTGTGTCTCAGTATGAGTGTGTGTGCCTCATTGTGTGTGTCAGTGTGCGTGTCTCAGTATGAGTGTGTGTGCCTCATTGTGAGTGTCAGTGTGCGTGTCTCAGTATGAGTGTGTGCGCCTCAGTGTGAGTGTCAGTGTGCGTGTCTCAGTATGAGTATGTGCGCCTCAGTGTGAGTGTCAGTGTGCGTGTCTCAGTATGAGTGTGTGCGCCTCAGTGTGAGTGTCAGTGTGCGTGTCTCAGTATGAGTGTGTGTGCCTCATTGTGAGTGTCAGTGTGCGTGTCTCAGTATGAGTGTGTGCGCCTCAGTGTGAGTGTCAGTGTGCGTGTCTCAGTATGAGTGTGTGTGCCTCAGTGTGAGTGTCAGTGTGCGTGTCTCAGTATGAGTGTGTGCGCCTCAGTGTGAGTGTCAGTGTGCTTGTCTCAGTATGAGTGTCAGTGTGTGTGTCTCAGTATGAGTGTGTGCGCCTCAGTGTGAGTGTCAGTGTGTGTGTCTCAGTATGAGTGTGTGTCTCAGTATGAGTGTGTGCGCCTCAGTGTGAGTGTCAGTGTGCGTGTCTCAGTATGAGTGTGTGCGCCTCAGTGTGTGTCAGTGTGCATGTCTCAGTATGAGTGTGTGCGCCTCAGTGTGAGTGTCAGTGTGCGTGTCTCAGTATGAGTGTCAGTGTGCGTGCCTCAGTGTGAGTGTCAGTGTGCGTGTCTCAGTATGAGTGTGTGCGCCTCAGTGTGAGTGTCAGTGTGGGTGTCTCAGTGTGAGTGTCAGTGTGCGTGTCTCAGTATGAGTGTGTGTGCCTCATTGTGTGTGTCAGTGTGCGTGTCTCAGTATGAGTGTGTGTGCCTCATTGTGAGTGTCAGTGTGCGTGTCTCAGTATGAGTGTGTGCGCCTCAGTGTGAGTGTCAGTGTGCGTGTCTCAGTATGAGTGTCAGTGTGTGTGTCTCAGTATGAGTGTGTGCGCCTCAGTGTGAGTGTCAGTGTGCGTGTCTCAGTGTGAGTGTGTGTCTCAGTATGAGTGTGTGCGCCTCAGTGTGAGTGTCAGTGTGCGTGTCTCAGTATGAGTGTGTGTGCCTCAGTGTGAGTGTCAGTGTGCGTGTCTCAGTATGAGTGTGTGCGCCTCAGTGTGAGTGTCAGTGTGCGTGTCTCAGTATGAGTGTCAGTGTGTGTGTCTCAGTATGAGTGTGTGCGCCTCAGTGTGAGTGTCAGTGTGCGTGTCTCAGTGTGAGTGTGTGTCTCAGTATGAGTGTGTGCGCCTCAGTGTGAGTGTCAGTGTGCGTGTCTCAGTATGAGTGTGTGCGCCTCAGTGTGAGTGTCAGTGTGCGTGTCTCAGTATGAGTGTGTGTGTGCCTCATTGTGAGTGTCAGTGTGCGTGTCTCAGTATGAGTGTGTGCGCCTCAGTGTGAGTGTCAGTGTGCGTGTCTCAGTATGAGTGTGTGTGCCTCAGTGTGAGTGTCAGTGTGTGTGTCTCAGTATGAGTGTGTGCGCCTCAGTGTGAGTGTCAGTGTGCGTGTCTCAGTATGAGTGTCAGTGTGCGTGTCTCAGTATGAGTGTGTGCGCCTCAGTGTGAGTGTCAGTGTGCGTGTCTCAGTGTGAGTGTGTGTCTCAGTATGAGTGTGTGCGCCTCAGTGTGAGTGTCAGTGTGCGTGTCTCAGTATGAGTGTGTGCGCCTCAGTGTGAGTGTCAGTGTGCGTTTCTCAGTATGAGTGTCAGTGTGCGTGTCGCAGTGTGAGTGTGTGCGCCTCAGTGTGAGTGTCAGTGTGCGTGTCTCAGTATGAGTGTGTGTCTCAGTATGAGTGTGTGCGCCTCAGTGTGAGTGTCAGTGTGCGTGTCTCAGTATGAGTGTGTGTCTCAGTATGAGTGTGTGTGCCTCAGTGTGAGTGTCAGTGTGCGTTTCTCAGTATGAGTGTGTGTGCCTCAGTGTGAGTGTCAGTGTGCGTGTCTCAGTATGAGTGTGTGTCTCAGTATGAGTGTGTGTGCCTCAGTGTGAGTGTCAGTGTGCGTTTCTCAGTATGAGTGTGTGTGCCTCAGTGTGAGTGTCAGTGTGCGTGTCTCAGTGTGAGTGTCAGTGTGCGTGTCTCAGTAGGAGTGTGTGCGCACCAGTGTGAGTGTCAGTGTGCGTGTCTCAGTATGAGTGTGTGTCTCAGTATGAGTGTGTGCGCCTCAGTGTGAGTGTCAGTGTGCGTGTCTCAGTATGAGTGTCAGTGTGCGTGTCTCAGTAGGAGTGTGTGCGCACCAGTGTGAGTGTCAGTGTGCGTGTCTCAGTATGAGTGTGTGTCTCAGTATGAGTGTGTGCGCCTCAGTGTGAGTGTCAGTGTGCGTGTCTCAGTATGAGTGTGTGTGCCTCAGTGTGAGTGTCAGTGTGCGTGTCTCAGTATGAGTGTGTGCGCCTCAGTGTGAGTGTCAGTGTGCGTGTCTCAGTATGAGTGTGTGTGCCTCATTGTGTGTGTCAGTGTGCGTGTCACAGTATGAGCGTCAGTGTGCGTGTCTCAGTAGGAGTGTGTGCGCACCAGTGTGAGTGTCAGTGTGCGTGTCTCAGTATGAGTGTGTGTCTCAGTATGAGTGTGTGCGCCTCAGTGTGAGTGTCAGTGTGCGTGTCTCAGTATGAGTGTGTGTGCCTCAGTGTGAGTGTCAGTGTGCGTGTCTCAGTATGAGTGTGTGCGCCTCAGTGTGAGTGTCAGTGTGCGTGTCTCAGTATGAGTGTGTGTGCCTCATTGTGTGTGTCAGTGTGCGTGTCTCAGTATGAGTGTGTGCGCCTCAGTGTGAGTGTCAGTGTGCGTGTCTCAGTATGAGCGTGTGCGCCTCAGTGTGAGTGTCAGTGTGCGTGTCTCAGTATGAGTGTGTGCGCCTCAGTGTGAGTGTCAGTGTGCGTGTCTCAGTATGAGTGTGTGTGCCTCATTGTGTGTGTCAGTGTGCGTGTCTCAGTATGAGTGTGTGCGCCTCAGTGTGAGTGTCAGTGTGCGTGTCTCAGTATGAGCGTGTGCGCCTCAGTGTGAGTGTCAGTGTGCGTGTCTCAGTATGAGTGTGTGCGCCTCAGTGTGAGTGTCAGTGTGCGTGTCTCAGTATGAGTGTGTGCGCCTCAGTGTGAGTGTCAGTGTGCGTGTCTCAGTATGAGCGTGTGCGCCTCAGTGTGAGTGTCAGTGTGCGTGTCTCAGTATGAGTGTGTGCGCCTCAGTGTGAGTGTCAGTGTGCGTGTCTCAGTATGAGTGTGTGCGCCTCAGTGTGAGTGTCAGTGTGCGTGTCTCAGTATGAGTGTCAGTGTGCGTGTCTCAGTATGAGTATGTGCGCCTCAGTGTGAGTGTCAGTGTGCGTGTCTCAGTATGAGTGTGTGCGCCTCAGTGTGAGTGTCAGTGTGCATGTCTCAGTATGAGTGTGTGCGCCTCAGTGTGAGTGTCAGTGTGCGTGTCTCAGTATGAGTGTGTGCGCCTCAGTGTGAGTGTCAGTGTGCGTGTCTCAGTATGAGTGTCAGTGTGCGTGTCTCAGTATGAGTATGTGCGCCTCAGTGTGAGTGTCAGTGTGCGTGTCTCAGTATGAGTGTGTGTGCCAGTGTGCGTGTCTCAGTATGAGTGTGTGTGTGCCTCATTGTGAGTGTCAGTGTGCGTGTCTCAGTATGAGTGTGTGCGCCTCAGTGTGAGTGTCAGTGTGCGTGTCTCAGTATGAGTGTGTGTGCCTCAGTGTGAGTGTCAGTGTGTGTGTCTCAGTATGAGTGTGTGCGCCTCAGTGTGAGTGTCAGTGTGCGTGTCTCAGTATGAGTGTCAGTGTGCGTGTCTCAGTATGAGTGTGTGCGCCTCAGTGTGAGTGTCAGTGTGCGTGTCTCAGTGTGAGTGTGTGTCTCAGTATGAGTGTGTGCGCCTCAGTGTGAGTGTCAGTGTGCGTGTCTCAGTATGAGTGTGTGCGCCTCAGTGTGAGTGTCAGTGTGCGTTTCTCAGTATGAGTGTCAGTGTGCGTGTCGCAGTGTGAGTGTGTGCGCCTCAGTGTGAGTGTCAGTGTGCGTGTCTCAGTATGAGTGTGTGTCTCAGTATGAGTGTGTGCGCCTCAGTGTGAGTGTCAGTGTGCGTGTCTCAGTATGAGTGTGTGTCTCAGTATGAGTGTGTGTGCCTCAGTGTGAGTGTCAGTGTGCGTTTCTCAGTATGAGTGTGTGTGCCTCAGTGTGAGTGTCAGTGTGCGTGTCTCAGTATGAGTGTGTGCGCCTCAGTGTCAGTGTGCGTGTCTCAGTATGAGTGTCAGTGTGCGTGTCTCAGTAGGAGTGTGTGCGCACCAGTGTGAGTGTCAGTGTGCGTGTCTCAGTATGAGTGTGTGTCTCAGTATGAGTGTGTGCGCCTCAGTGTGAGTGTCAGTGTGCGTGTCTCAGTATGAGTGTGTGTGCCTCAGTGTGAGTGTCAGTGTGCGTGTCTCAGTATGAGTGTGTGCGCCTCAGTGTGAGTGTCAGTGTGCGTGTCTCAGTATGAGTGTGTGTGCCTCATTGTGTGTGTCAGTGTGCGTGTCACAGTATGAGTGTGTGTGCCTCATTGTGAGTGTCAGTGTGCGTGTCTCAGTATGAGTGTGTGCGCCTCAGTGTGAGTGTCAGTGTGCGTGTCTCAGTATGAGCGTGTGCGCCTCAGTGTGAGTGTCAGTGTGCGTGTCTCAGTATGAGTGTGTGCGCCTCAGTGTGAGTGTCAGTGTGCGTGTCTCAGTATGAGTGTGTGTGCCTCAGTGTGAGTGTCAGTGTGCGTGTCTCAGTATGAGTGTGTGCGCCTCAGTGTGAGTGTCAGTGTGCGTGTCTCAGTATGAGTGTCAGTGTGTGTGTCTCAGTATGAGTGTGTGTGCCAGTGTGCGTGTCTCAGTATGAGTGTGTGTGTGCCTCATTGTGAGTGTCAGTGTGCGTGTCTCAGTATGAGTGTGTGCGCCTCAGTGTGAGTGTCAGTGTGCGTGTCTCAGTATGAGTGTGTGTGCCTCAGTGTGAGTGTCAGTGTGTGTGTCTCAGTATGAGTGTGTGCGCCTCAGTGTGAGTGTCAGTGTGCGTGTCTCAGTATGAGTGTCAGTGTGCGTGTCTCAGTATGAGTGTGTGCGCCTCAGTGTGAGTGTCAGTGTGCGTGTCTCAGTGTGAGTGTGTGTCTCAGTATGAGTGTGTGCGCCTCAGTGTGAGTGTCAGTGTGCGTGTCTCAGTATGAGTGTGTGCGCCTCAGTGTGAGTGTCAGTGTGCGTTTCTCAGTATGAGTGTCAGTGTGCGTGTCGCAGTGTGAGTGTGTGCGCCTCAGTGTGAGTGTCAGTGTGCGTGTCTCAGTATGAGTGTGTGTCTCAGTATGAGTGTGTGCGCCTCAGTGTGAGTGTCAGTGTGCGTGTCTCAGTATGAGTGTGTGTCTCAGTATGAGTGTGTGTGCCTCAGTGTGAGTGTCAGTGTGCGTTTCTCAGTATGAGTGTGTGTGCCTCAGTGTGAGTGTCAGTGTGCGTGTCTCAGTATGAGTGTGTGCGCCTCAGTGTCAGTGTGCGTGTCTCAGTATGAGTGTCAGTGTGCGTGTCTCAGTAGGAGTGTGTGCGCACCAGTGTGAGTGTCAGTGTGCGTGTCTCAGTATGAGTGTGTGTCTCAGTATGAGTGTGTGCGCCTCAGTGTGAGTGTCAGTGTGCGTGTCTCAGTATGAGTGTGTGTGCCTCAGTGTGAGTGTCAGTGTGCGTGTCTCAGTATGAGTGTGTGCGCCTCAGTGTGAGTGTCAGTGTGCGTGTCTCAGTATGAGTGTGTGTGCCTCATTGTGTGTGTCAGTGTGCGTGTCACAGTATGAGTGTGTGTGCCTCATTGTGAGTGTCAGTGTGCGTGTCTCAGTATGAGTGTGTGCGCCTCAGTGTGAGTGTCAGTGTGCGTGTCTCAGTATGAGCGTGTGCGCCTCAGTGTGAGTGTCAGTGTGCGTGTCTCAGTATGAGTGTGTGCGCCTCAGTGTGAGTGTCAGTGTGCGTGTCTCAGTATGAGTGTGTGTGCCTCAGTGTGAGTGTCAGTGTGCGTGTCTCAGTATGAGTGTGTGCGCCTCAGTGTGAGTGTCAGTGTGCGTGTCTCAGTATGAGTGTCAGTGTGTGTGTCTCAGTATGAGTGTGTGCGCCTCAGTGTGAGTGTCAGTGTGCGTGTCTCAGTGTGAGTGTGTGTCTCAGTATGAGTGTGTGCGCCTCAGTGTGAGTGTCAGTGTGCGTGTCTCAGTATGAGTGTGTGCGCCTCAGTGTGAGTGTCAGTGTGCGTGTCTCAGTATGAGTGTGTGTGTGCCTCATTGTGAGTGTCAGTGTGCGTGTCTCAGTATGAGTGTGTGCGCCTCAGTGTGAGTGTCAGTGTGCGTGTCTCAGTATGAGTGTGTGTGCCTCAGTGTGAGTGTCAGTGTGTGTGTCTCAGTATGAGTGTGTGCGCCTCAGTGTGAGTGTCAGTGTGCGTGTCTCAGTATGAGTGTCAGTGTGCGTGTCTCAGTATGAGTGTGTGCGCCTCAGTGTGAGTGTCAGTGTGCGTGTCTCAGTGTGAGTGTGTGTCTCAGTATGAGTGTGTGCGCCTCAGTGTGAGTGTCAGTGTGCGTGTCTCAGTATGAGTGTGTGCGCCTCAGTGTGAGTGTCAGTGTGCGTTTCTCAGTATGAGTGTCAGTGTGCGTGTCGCAGTGTGAGTGTGTGCGCCTCAGTGTGAGTGTCAGTGTGCGTGTCTCAGTATGAGTGTGTGTCTCAGTATGAGTGTGTGCGCCTCAGTGTGAGTGTCAGTGTGCGTGTCTCAGTATGAGTGTGTGTCTCAGTATGAGTGTGTGTGCCTCAGTGTGAGTGTCAGTGTGCGTTTCTCAGTATGAGTGTGTGTGCCTCAGTGTGAGTGTCAGTGTGCGTGTCTCAGTATGAGTGTGTGTCTCAGTATGAGTGTGTGTGCCTCAGTGTGAGTGTCAGTGTGCGTTTCTCAGTATGAGTGTGTGTGCCTCAGTGTGAGTGTCAGTGTGCGTGTCTCAGTGTGTGTCAGTGTGCGTGTCTCAGTAGGAGTGTGTGCGCACCAGTGTGAGTGTCAGTGTGCGTGTCTCAGTATGAGTGTGTGTCTCAGTATGAGTGTGTGCGCCTCAGTGTGAGTGTCAGTGTGCGTGTCTCAGTATGAGTGTCAGTGTGCGTGTCTCAGTAGGAGTGTGTGCGCACCAGTGTGAGTGTCAGTGTGCGTGTCTCAGTATGAGTGTGTGTCTCAGTATGAGTGTGTGCGCCTCAGTGTGAGTGTCAGTGTGCGTGTCTCAGTATGAGTGTGTGTGCCTCAGTGTGAGTGTCAGTGTGCGTGTCTCAGTATGAGTGTGTGCGCCTCAGTGTGAGTGTCAGTGTGCGTGTCTCAGTATGAGTGTGTGTGCCTCATTGTGTGTGTCAGTGTGCGTGTCACAGTATGAGTGTGTGTGCCTCATTGTGAGTGTCAGTGTGCGTGTCTCAGTATGAGTGTGTGCGCCTCAGTGTGAGTGTCAGTGTGCGTGTCTCAGTATGAGCGTGTGCGCCTCAGTGTGAGTGTCAGTGTGCGTGTCTCAGTATGAGTGTGTGCGCCTCAGTGTGAGTGTCAGTGTGCGTGTCTCAGTATGAGTGTGTGCGCCTCAGTGTGAGTGTCAGTGTGCGTGTCTCAGTATGAGTGTCAGTGTGCGTGTCTCAGTATGAGTATGTGCGCCTCAGTGTGAGTGTCAGTGTGCGTGTCTCAGTATGAGTGTGTGCGCCTCAGTGTGAGTGTCAGTGTGCATGTCTCAGTATGAGTGTGTGCGCCTCAGTGTGAGTGTCAGTGTGCGTGTCTCAGTATGAGTGTGTGCGCCTCAGTGTGAGTGTCAGTGTGCGTGTCTCAGTATGAGTGTCAGTGTGCGTGTCTCAGTATGAGTTATGTGCGCCTCAGTGTGAGTGTTCCCCAAGTGTGCGTGTCTCAGTATGAGTGTGTGTGCCTCATTGTGTGTGTCAGTGTGCGTGTCTCAGTATGAGTGTGTGTGTGCCTCATTGTGAGTGTCAGTGTGCGTGTCTCAGTATGAGTGTGTGCGCCTCAGTGTGAGTGTCAGTGTGCGTGTCTCAGTATGAGTGTGTGTGCCTCAGTGTGAGTGTCAGTGTGTGTGTCTCAGTATGAGTGTGTGCGCCTCAGTGTGAGTGTCAGTGTGCGTGTCTCAGTATGAGTGTCAGTGTGCGTGTCTCAGTATGAGTGTGTGCGCCTCAGTGTGAGTGTCAGTGTGCGTGTCTCAGTGTGAGTGTGTGTCTCAGTATGAGTGTGTGCGCCTCAGTGTGAGTGTCAGTGTGCGTGTCTCAGTATGAGTGTGTGCGCCTCAGTGTGAGTGTCAGTGTGCGTTTCTCAGTATGAGTGTCAGTGTGCGTGTCGCAGTGTGAGTGTGTGCGCCTCAA